>NC_068308.1:4528002-4582170 GCF_025860055.1 Xyrauchen texanus | reverse complement strand
GCTCAATATATGGAGTAAAAACACACACACAGACACGCATTCATACACTGGAATATTCATACATGCTAGGAACTCCAGCTTTGTGAATAAAACATTTTGCTAAAATAATTAAGGGATTAAGAACATATTTAAGTATATGGGTTTTCTAAACTTATGGTTTGCCATGCACACTTACCCTCTCATTCTCCCACTGAATGGTGAGGAGGAGTCTCCTAAGGACTGGTCTTGGAAGGACACAGCCTTAAAGGAATAGTTTACCCAAAAATAAAAATTCTCTCATCAGTTACTCACCCTCATGCCAACTTACTTTCTCCTGCAGAGCACAAATGAAGATTTTTATAAAATATCTCAGCTCTGTAGGTCCTCACAATGCTAGTGAATGGGGGCCAAAATTTGTATGCTCCAAAATCTATAAATCTCCAGTGGTTAAATCTATATCTTCAAGGTGATATGATAGGTGTGGGTGAGAAACAGATCAATATTTAACATTTTGTATGCATGTAAAGGGTGAATCAACCAGAACACAAGAAAAATGTGAAAGTAAAAGTTCAAGTGAAGATTGAATAGCAGGGAGGATAATTTATAGTAAACACTGACTAAAATATTTATCCGTTTCTCACCCACACAATCGCTTCTGATTACACTGAAATCAAAACACATACGGATGCATAGGGTCTACATGCAGATTTGGGGGAGGGGGGCAGTCGCACAGTGACTAACAAGGAAAATTGTTAAAAAGGTTGCCAACCCCTGGTATAGCGCATGATCATAGAATAATGGTCCAGCAACCTAAACAACAGTTTTGAGTAAGCATTATCTTAATTGGGTTCTCCAAGAAAAAAAAAAGCATCTAAATTTGTTGACACATTTTGCACTGTAACTATTCTCTACTCTACATGATATCACTATAACCCCCCTAGGGGCCTTTTACTCCAAGTGTTGGGTAAAATGCTCCCTTACCATCTTTTTAAAAAAACTGCATTTGAATCTAAACAACCTTCTGTTATTATTTCTTTTCAAACTAATTATGTTTCTCCATAAATTTTTCGATTTTGATACATTTTGTGACCAGACAAAAAAAACACATTTTCCTTATGGTGTGCCTTAGCCCCGTTGTACCCTACATCACAAATAAAATTATATATATTTTTTTTAAATATACCATCTACTCACCTTTCTGCAACAATAAAAACATGTATCTTTTAACATTTGTATTCTTTAAATTGAGCAAAGAGGTCAGTGTGTGACGTCAATCTTCTTCACATTTCTTCTTGTCATCCAGATTCGCAGATAAGTGTTCACCAAACTTTAACTTTTGTAAAGTTTCTTCACACAAGCTTGTTTCTGGTCTCCCATGTTCAGATGCATTTGAATGGGAATAAATGGAAGTGTTGTGTGACCGCCTCTTTAATCAGTGACTCTGAATGATGGCAAAATAGCTGCGTAGTGACAGCTAGGTGACAACCTTCACCACACAATGCAAAATTGCTAAACTTTTGGGCAAGTTGTTGCAACATTGGAAGAAGATTAGCGGTGTTTGCTGGGTAATAGCTTAGCCCCCCAATATCGAACAGATCTCCTTGTTACCCTATTACCTATTTCGCCCGGTAAGGTTCAAAGACACTTGTCTTTTGATAGTACCAATAATAACTTTGGAATAGCCTTCTAGAAATATTCGAGATTCAGACACACTCTCTTGGAAGTCTAGACTGAAGACCAGGCATATGGTTAAATTAAATAGTCTGCTTTTAAATTGTGCTACGCTAGCGGTGTACACATAGAATTATTTTTCTTGTTTTCTTTCCACGATTACCTTATACACCAATCAGCCACAACATTAAAAGCACCTGCCTAATATCATATAGATCCCCCTCGTGCCACTAAAACAGCTCTGATACTTCAAGGCACGAAATCCACAAGACCTCTGAAGGTATGGATCGGAATTGTTGGTTCAGCACATCCCACAGATGCTCAATCGGATTGAGATCTGAGGAATTTGGTCATGTTCCTCAAACCATACCTGAACAATTTTTGCAGTGCCGCAGGGCACATTATCCTGCTGAAAGAGGTCACTGCCATCAGGGAATACCATTGCCATGAAGGGGCGTATGTGGTCTGCAACAATCTTTAGGTAGGGATGGTATGTGTCAAAGTAACATCCACATGAATGTCAAGAATGTCAAGGTTTCCCAGCAGAACATTGCCCAGAGCATCACACTGCAGCAGGATGCACCACGGGAAGAAGGCAGGCCTGCGGAGGCAATCTCTTCCCCAAGCAAACCATGCACATACACCCGGCTGTCCACATGATCTTAAAGAAAATGTGATTCATAAGACAAGGCCACCTTCTTCCATTGCTCCATGGTCCCGTTCTGATGCTCACATGCCCATTATCGGAGCTTTTGGCGGTGGGCAGGGATTAGCATGGGCACTCTGGCCGGTCTGTGGCTACGCAGCCCCATGTGCAGCAAGCTGCAATTGCACTGTGTGCAGCAATTTGAGCTACAGTAGCTCTTCTGTGGGATCAGACCAGATGAGCTAACCTTTGCTCCCCCACTCATCAATGAGCCTTGGGCACCCATAACCCTGTCACCGGTTGTCCTTCCTTGGACCACTTTTAGTAGGTACCAACCACTGCATACCTGGAACACCCCACAAGACCTGCCATTTCTGAGATGCTCTGACCCAGTCATCTAAACAACACAATTTGGCCCTTGTCAAAGTCACTCGGATCCTTATGCTTGCCTTTTTTTCCTGCTTCCAACACATCAAATTCAAGAACTGACTGTTCACTTGCTGCCTAATATATCCCACCCCTTGCCAGGTGCCATTGTAATGAGATAATAAATGTTATTCACTTCACCTGTCAATGGTTTTAATGTTGTGTCTTATCAGTGAACATTCTTGGTTTAATAAAGTCACCAACATCTTTTTTCATTCTTTCATCATTGTAATGTCTAGGTCATCCCTAGGTTTATAGCTCCATGTCATGCACAGATTTATCTTTGGCTGCCATCGACCCACATGACCCATTTGGCTGCCCCATGTGTCTGTCATTCATTGACTACAACTCTAATATCTGCACATTGTATTGATTCCAATGTTAGAAGTAATTATAATCACAATTAATAATAAACTTGCCATGAATATCATCACTACTACAGTATTAGATTTTTTTCCTAACTTAATATCCAAGACACTATCTACAGGTGAAACTCGAAAAATTAGAATATCGTGCAAAAGTTCATTAATTTCAGCAATTCAACTTAAAAGGTGAAACTAATATATTATATAGACTCATTACAAGCAAAGTAAGATATTTCAAGCCTTTATTTGATATAATTTTGATGATTATGGCTTACAGCTTATGAAAACCCCAAATTCAGAATCTCAGAAAATTAGAATATTACATGAAATCAATAAAAAAGGATTTTAAATACAGAAATGTCGGCCCTCTGAAAAGTATAATCATGCATATGTACTCAGTACTTGGTTTGGGCCCCTTTTGCATTAATTACTGCCTCAATGCGGCGTGGCATGGATGCTATCAGCCTGTGGCACTGCTGAGGTGTTATGGAAGACCAAGATGCTTCAATAGCGGCCTTCAGCTCTTCTGCATTGTTTGGTCTCATGTCTCTCATCTTTCTCTTGGCAATGCCCCATAGATTCTCTATGGGGTTCAGGTCAGGCGAGTTTGCTGGCCAATCAAGCACAGTAATACCATGGTCACTGAAACAGGTTTTGGTACTTTTGGCAGTGTGGGCAGGTGCCAAGTCCTGCTGGAAAATGAAGTCAGCATCTCCATAAAGCTTGTCTGCTGAAGGAAGCATGAAGTGCTCCAAAATGTCCCGGTAGACGGCTGCGTTGACTCTGGACTTAATAAAGCACAGTGGACCAACACCAGCCGATGCCATGGCTCCTCAAACCAACACAGACTGTGGAAACTTCACACTGGACTTCTTGGATTGTGTGCCTCTACATTCTTCCTCCAGACTCTGGGACCTTGGTTTCCAAATGAGATGTAAAATTTGCTCTCATCAGAAAAGAGGACTTTGGACCACTGAGCAACAGACCAGTTCTTTTTTTCTTTAGCCCAGTTAAGACGTTTGACATTTGAAGCCCATGTCCAGGACCCGTCTGTGTGTGGTGGCTCTTGATGCAGTAACTCCAGCCTCAGTCCACTCCTTGTGAAGCTCCCCCACACATTTGAATGGCCTTTTCCTGACAATCCTCTCCAGGCTACGGTCATCCCTGCTGCTTGTGCACCTTTTTCTTCCACACTTTTCCCTTCCACTTAACTTTCTATTAATGTGCTTTGATACAGCACTTTGAGAACATCCAACTTCTTTTGCAATTACCTTTTGAGGCTTTCCCTCCTTTTGGAGGGTGTCAATGATGGTTTTCTGCACAACTGTCAGGTCAGCAGTCTTCCCCATGATTGTGAATTCAACTTAACCAGACTGAGAGACCATTTAAAGGCTCAGGAACCCTTTGCAGGTGTTTAGCTGATTAGAGTGTGACACTTTGAGCCTACAATACTGAACCTTTTCACAATATTCTAATTTTCTGAGATTCTGAATTTGGGGTTTTCATAAGATGTAAGCCATAATCATAAAAATTATATCAGATAAAGGCTTGAAATATCTTACTTTGCTTGTAATGAGTCTATATAATATATTAGTTTCACCTTTTAAGTTGAATTACTGAAATTAATGAACTTTTGCACGATATTCTAATTTTTCGAGTTTCACCTGTATATTAAATCTATACATCTCAATGCTCTTAAAATTTAGAAAATGGCAAAAATCTTTCAAGATACACAATCTATGGTGTTATCTCAAGGAGAGCTTCCCCAGCTCCAAACTAAACCTTTGTTTAGCCCAGTCCTCATTTATGCATTTTCTTTTCATTTGACAGTCATGGGAAGTTGCCATCAGGATGCACTCAACAAATGACAAAAGACGACATTTAATCTATATATACATCATCAAAAGCTGAAAAATCCTCAGATGCCAAAGTACTAAAGAAACCAAGTACATTCTCATGTATTTTATTTTTAATACATTTGCTAAACATTTAAATGTAATCCAATCAAACTGCCGTATTGAATGAGGAGCAGAATATGGAATCTTTCCATTCTCATCTAATCCCAATCGGTAAATTGGTGTCTTTGCAATACATGTGATCTGATCTTGAAATGTGGTTAATTAAACAGAAAACAGCAGATTGTGTTGATTTATAACAGTGGTGGAGGACACACACACACACACTTAATTTGTCTTGTTTAAATTCTGAAGCTAACATGCTATACACGGCCATAATATGTGCCGATTACACTCTGTTATTGTCATTTATGATGACACTGATACTACTGCAAAGATGGGTGTATAAAATAATGGTCAAAATACAGATAAAAGATTAAGAGAGGCATATCTATGGGCATATAGTGTGAATGGCTTTCACTGCAGATGATACATGGGTGAATGGGCACTTGACAGTATTTGAGTAGATCTGATTCCTTTTGTAGACCAATTAAACAAAAACTAGTTTGCTAATAACTGTACACTGGTGTGTGCATGGTGACTGATCTTGACTGACTAAACGATAATGATCTATCGGCCTCAAGGTAGGTGAAGCAAACGGTAAATAAACTAGGAATCCAGGCTATAAATCATCTTAAGGCATCCATGGGGTGTTTGTGGTTGTGAACGTGAAGCCTGCCCTTCTGAGGGTCAAAAGATGCCAGATGGTCATCAGATAAACCAATAAGAGTATGTGAAATAACTATGAGGGTACAGAGGTATGCATCAAAAAGTCAAGCAAGTCATCGTACCAGCAGTCAAGCCGAATGACAAAATGGCACCTAGTACAAAACTTACGGACCTTTGACCATCCCATATACAGCTGACATGTAGGTGAATACTTCCTTTCTATAAGAGGAACATGAACAGAATGGAGAGAAATGTTGAGGGTTTGTACAGTTGCCATTTTCAACTGAAGTTGGTTTAATTGAAATTAATCGCATATTCAAATGTTTACAGCAAATTATAAAAAAAGAATTCAAAATTTGTAATGATCACAAAAATACAAAAAAAAAAAACAATGAAAACAAAAAACGTAGTGACTACCCATTATTTTGGAGAAATAGATATGCTCTTGGGCAAACAACTCACTATGACATCAGAAACAGAAATCAAAACTGCATGTGTAGTGGCGTGCTGAAGAAATTACATTTTAGTCGATTTTCCAATTTAAGTTCTATTCAATATTCAATTCCAGTTTTAGACTCCAATTAAATGGCCGATCTCCAAGAACATACTAGTTATTGGGGGGGGTCATAATTTATCTTTACTCACACTTCAAAGTCCCATTAAATAGAGCATTATTCCGAAACAGTGGATAAATTACAGGCTTGTTTCCAAGTAGATGGTGTTCACTATACACGAGGCAGCGACACCATGTCCTCATCCACCTCAAACTCCTCAGCTCCTTCAGGGGAGAAGAGGTAGGTGGGCGGCTTCCAGGGAGATTCCTCAAGGCAGGATGGGTATAGTTTACCCACGGCGCAACGAAAATCTTTACCAAGGTCCCAGAGCACACGCTCTGACACAGGTTGCCTTAAGCACCAACAATCAAGCTCCAGGTCGTACTGATACAGAGCATACTTTGCCCGCTCGTTTAAGTGAGTCTCGCGTATAAATATGCACAGAGTGTTCAGTAGAACCACCGCACGCACGCAGGGGTCCGAGTATCGCTTGGCTGGGATGTTGGCAGCCAGACGCCATTCGTTTTTGTTGACGTCGTATATTTCCACAGTAACAGAAGAGCCATCGATGGTGCTAGTTGGTAGACGCAAGCCTGAGTTGCCCACCACATGCAGACCACCAATGTAAAAGATGTGCTCTCCTAACGCAGCCGCAGAAGCGAAGCATCGACTTGTCTGTCGCATGGCCATTTCCACCCAAGTGTCCGCTCGAGGGAAGTAACAGTACATGAGGTCGTGAGTCATGACATAGATGCAGTCGCGAGCCATTACCGCCGTGCTCCAACTCCAGGCGCAGGGAAGAGGGCTGGCCATGCTCCATTCATCTTGTTCGCAATCGTATCGCTCCACTGTGCGCTTATTCAATTCACCACCCACGTTATCACCACCAATAGCATAGATAAAACCCTGACAGTACACTAGTGACGGCTTTGTGCGTGCGCACAGCATTGGTGTTTTGGCAACCCAGGCATTCTGCTGAGCATCCAGCCAGTAGAAACTGTCTACTGAGCAGTAGGCTGCCTGCAGCTTGCCACTCTTACTGCCGTGACTAGCCAGAGTGCTTTTCAATGGAATTTGTCCACCGGCAATGAACACGTCGTTGTCTGGGGTGACCAGTGTACCAACCTTCTGCAAGTCTCCAGGCGGGCTACTCAGTTTATAGACCTTCTCCGCTTGTGGGCTATAACAGACGACCGCATGACGTGGACCAATCACAAATGGGTGGCTTTCAGCTGGTGGTTCAGTCTCTACAAAAATCAGCATTTCTTCCTTGGTCATGCCCAGTCTGGGCTTAAAGAACTTTGGCATAGATTTATACAGGCCCTGCACAACCACAGACTTGTCATTTGGTGGAAGACCTTGGAACCAGGCACGTTGGGTCACTTCAGAGAGTGCGTCAATTCGAATCTGGCTTAGGACTGAGGAGAGATACTGAGAACGTGCTTCCATGTTGTATTCCAGCCACAGCATGGCCGCCTCACGTACTGTCTCCTCTTTCTCAACGTTGAGATTATCGCTGCTCAGGAGATCCAACAATAGCTCATGTGAGAGCTGCAGAAAGGCCTCCTGACGGTAGACAACAGGGAATTTGTGCTCCACCATGCGCTTTGCACTTTGCTTCAGCTCAGTGCAGCTGAACAGGTCACCAATGCTTAGCATGCGGACACAATTTTCAGCAGTGATTTTCTTGACCAAGTAATCTCGACACTGCAGTAAAACATCTTCCACCTGAGGATGAGAATACAGGTACAAACCAATTATAAAACAAACAACAGTATGATAAATACTATGATGTTCTAAAAACTCTTTGAAAAAAGTTATAGTATATTGGCCAAGTAAATGGTGGTTTGATATAGTAGGGATAACAAAAAGGGTGAAAAGTTCCTTGTGGCCAATTTTCCTAAAATATGGTTCACAATGCTTTTAAAACATCATGCACATAGCCCAAATTTCCAGATGATCAGCGATTCAGTATTGAAATTATTTGCTGATGACAATTTGTCTTCATTTGTTAGTACCAAAGTACACCGAAATTCAACTTCCTCAATTGGATAATGAGTGTCTTTAAGAACACCCGATCTGCAACCTATTAAAATGTATTAGTTTGTATCTACCAAATGGATTGACAAACAGAAAACGTTTAACAAGCTTTCTTCAGGACCTCTAGATGATGTATACCATATTTTATGCCAATGGGATGAACAGTTTAGGGAAGAAAAAAAATGGTTTTCCAGAATGTTCATGGTGTCCAGAAAGCATCCTCAAAACAAATACACCATGGTTCCACTAGTTGCTCTACTTTTATCCACAATAATACACTATGGCTTTAAACCTGTTTTTTAGAACCCTAAAAGTGCAGGATTGTTCTGCTTAAAGTCTGCAACAATTTCATGACATTCTAATGAGTGACATAATCAGAGTGGTTTTGTGGACTGACACAACCATGGTAAACTATTACTTAAAAGTTAATCTGTGAAAATGAGAAGAGTATACACTTTCCCAACCTGAAGGAAACACGCCGTCTCATAGAGCGGCTCCACAGTGCTGTCATTGATGAGCAGGTTGCCAGTGTAAGCGTAGGTTATGATGGTCTGGAGCGTAGCAGGGTCAACATTTCTCAGGTGAACATGTGTCTGTTTGCTCTCACTGAGGCCACTCATAAACATGGCTCTACAAGAACAAAAAAAAAACAGTGATAAAATCAAGTAAACTGATGTATTTGCAAAGTGCAATTGTCATTTGTCCATGGTCAAAGCTATTATTTCATGGATCAAAGCTGAGCTGTCTAAAATTACACTATATGTTACGCACTCGTAGGAATACTAAAGTTTTAATCTACACTGAAACGTTCAGCATTTATCAGCTGACAGAAGTGATGTTTCAAACACATATGATGTGTTGTCACTAGCCAACTTCAGTCCAACACGTCTCTCAAATAATGTGCATATTGACAAAGCGTGGCTTGATGGTAAAGGATTTATAGTAACTCAAATTTGCAAGGTGCTGCCTTCACAGAAGTTTTGGTGGTCAATTAAACATTAATTACAGCATGCTAACTGATTAAACAGCAGAACCAGCTAATCAAGATCTTCAGGATTACTTGAAAATTAGAGGCAGGTGTGTAAGAGCAGGGTTATAAGTAAGCTTTGTAGGATGTGGCCTTCCAGGCATGGAATTGAATTGCCATGCCTTCAGAGCATAAATTAGTAACCACAGTACCAAATTATCAGTAGTCAGTACAAATATCAGTGAAATTTCATGGTTTTCGAAACCAATTTGCTATTAGCAAATGTATGCTAATATTATAATATACTACTGAACACACCAGTTTAATTATTTAATAATTATTATTATTTTTTTCCAGAACATTTTTTAAAGTTGAAAAACAAAATATATATATTTCATCATCAAAATGGTGTCTAATTAATAAATTATTAAAACTTTTAACAAGTAAAAATCTAAATTTTCAACATGTCATTGCAATTTGTTTGCCAAATTTTATTCAACAGCTGTCTTACTTGCGATATTTTTATTCATTATTATTATTATTATTGCAGTGAATATTACAATTTACTATACAGTTGTAATACATTTTGATAAAATTTCTTACATTTCAGGCATCTAGATTTTATTTTGAATCGTGCTTATGACGTGTTTTTTGCCTGATGCTTCACTTGTCCGGATAAACAGTTTGCGTCACGGCGCAGAGTAATCATTTAAGTCACGTCTGAAATCTCATCCGTTTACACTGTCATTTGAGTCAGACAAATCAAATGTAGTTCACAGTTTGGAGTGTTTATATTAGATTACTGGCGTTTGTGTATGTGGAAATTTTGAAATGTTGTCTTTTAAATTTTGGTCAACTGTTGTTTTAAATGCAATTTAGATCAAGTTGAGTTGACATTAAAGCGCAAATGCTGTGATTTTAATTATATAAATACAGGCGTATGCAAAAGTTTAGGCACCCCTGACAATTTCCATGATTTTCATTTATAAATAATTGGGTATTTGAATCGGCAATTTCATTTTGATCTATCAAATAACTGAAGGAAACAGTAATATTTCGGTAGTGAATTGAGGTTCGTTGGATTAACAGAAAATGTGCAATATGCATCAAAATGAAATTAGACAGGTGCATAAATTTGGGCATCCATTTATTTTGTTGATTTAAATACCTGTATCTACCTAGCACTGATTAATTGGAACGCACTATTGGTTTGGTGAGCTCATTAAGCCTTGAACTTCATAGACAGGTGCATCTAATAAGAAAAGGTATTTAAGGTGGCCAGTTGCAAGTTGTTCTCTTTCTCTCTCCTCTGAAGAGTGGCAACATGGGGGCCTCAAAACCACTCTCAAGTGACCTGAAAACAAAGATAGTTCAACATTATGGTTTAGGGGATGGCTACAAAAAGCTATCGCAGAGATTTAAGCTGTCAGTGTCCACTGTGAGGAACATAGTGAGGAAATGGAAGACCACAGGCCCAGTTCTTGTTAAGGCCAGACGTGGCAGGCCAAGTAAAATATCGGAGGCAAAGGCGAACGATGGTGAGAATGGTCAAAAACAGCCCACAAACCACCTCCAAAGACCTACATCATCATCTTGCTGCAGATGGTGTCACTGTGCATCGTTCAACAATTCAGCGCACTTTGCACAAGGAGAAGCTGTACGGGAGAGTGATGCGGAAGAAGCCTTTTCTGCACACACGCCACAAACAGAGTCGCTTGAGGTATGCAAACGCACATTTGGACAAGCCAGCTTCATTTTGGAAGGTGTTGTGGACTGATGAAACAAAGATTGAGTTATTTGGTCATAACAAGGGCCGTTATGCATGGCGGCAAAAGAACACAGCGTTCCAAGACAAACACTTGGTACCCACAGTAAAATTTGGTGGAGGTTCCATCATGCTGTGGGGCTGTGTGGCCAGTGCCGGTACTGGGAATCTTGTTAAAGTTGAGGGTCGCATGGATTCCACTCAATATCAGCAGATACTTGAGAATAATGTAGGGGAATCAGTCACAAAGTTGAAGTTACGCAGGGGCTGGATATTTCAACAAGACAATGACCCAAAACACTCCTCAAAATCTACTCTGGCATTTATGCAGAGGAACAAGTACAATGTTCTGGAATGGCCATCCCATTCCTCAGACCTGAATATCATTGAAAATCTGTGGGGTGATTTGAAGCAGGCTGTCCATGCTCGGCAACCATCAAGGAGGAATGGTCCAAAATACCTTCATCCAGAATCCAGACACTCATTACAGGCTATAGGAAGCGTCTAGAGGCTGTTATTTCTGCTAAAGGAGGCTCAACTAAATATTGATGTGATAATTCTGTTGGGGTGCCCACATTGATGCACTGGTCTAATTTCATTTTGATGCATATTGCACATTTTCTGTTCATCCAATAAACCTCATTTCACTACTGAAATATTACTGTGTCCTTCAGTTATTTGATAGATCAAAATGAAATTGCTGATCCAAACACCCAATTATTTATAAATGAAAATCATGGAAATTGTCAGGGGTGCCTAAACTTTTGCATACGCCTGTATATATTTTATATGTGCTGCATGGTTCACAATGGATAAGTGCTCTGCTCTTTCATCTGATACAACGTGAATGTTTCTTTATGTCTGTGGAGTTTATAGTGGATGAGCGGTCAGATTTAAAGTACGCAGCTCTTCCACAGTAAGATTGCAGCCTAAAGCGGTTTAATAAATCACACTAGGACATGTCATGATTTTAAGTTGATTAATTGTCATTTTCAGTATAAAAGCAGTAACACTGTCAGTCACACTGCATGCTGGTACCGGATTGTGTCAAGTGTTCAGAACTACAGATAATGCAGAAACACTGGTACTTTTTTAGTTTAGTATCGACTTGGTGTCGAAGAACTAGTACTTTTGACAACACTAAAAACGGTTATGAAAAGCAACAATTTAGCAAATAATTTGTAAAGTCTGGTCCATATTTAGTCCAGAAGAATGCCTATTAGGGGTGTCATAATGCATTAACGCAAGTTTAGCATGTTCATTTTTCTTAATCGTGACAAACACATTTAATGTTAATACAGCATAAACACTGGTGTGAAGGTTAGGCCTTACACTGACTGACACGCACGCACGCACGCACGCACGCACGCACGCACGCACGCGCGGCAGAGCCCTTCAACCAAGGGGATCAAGTTTAACATAAATAGGCAGCTCCATTGACATTCTATGGGTGGTACTGTCTTAACACACTAGTTGTCTGTTATGCTCTCTCCTATGATAGAGCCGCAGATCTCAGTAAATAAAATAATCTGTGACAACGCTTCCCTGTCAGTTATAAAATGATGGAGAAAGGAGCTCTTAGCCCTATCTGATGTACAAAACAAGCCCAGATGGGATTTGTGATTGAAATCAAGTATTTTTCAGCCTATGTGAAGCGCATGGTGAGTTCAAAGTGGCGCTTGAAACTATCATTGAAACTCTGACGCAAATCATGTACGCAGCTTTACGATTGTCGTAGGAAAGTGTACAGCCTTCTTAACATTTGAGAAATGTTAATTTTACTTGAATTGGTTCTATTGTAGTGCATTTCTGTGTTTAATTTTGTTGAAGGCTTTGTTTGGAAAATGTTAATAAAGCATTATATTGTTACATATGGTTTTGTTTTCTTTCCTAAAATGGAAATAAATACATTCTGACAATAAAATAAATATAATCTACGATTAATCACAAATAAAAAAAAATATTCACCGAAAGCACTAATTTAAAGAATTTATTTATTTAATGAATTTTTTTAATCACCTTTTCTCCCAATTTGGAATGCCCAATTCCCACTACTTAGTAGGTCCTCGTAGTGGCGCAGTTACTCACCTCAATCCAGGTGGCGGAAGACAAGTCTAAGCTGCCTGAGAACATCAATCCACACATTTGACTCATTGTGCATGACACCGCGGAGACTCACAGTATGTGAAGACTAATGCTACTCTCTGCGATCCACGCATACAGTGGGTACGGTAAGTATTCAGACCCCTTTAAATTTTTCACTCTGTTATATTGCAGCCATTTGCTAAAATCATTTAAGTTCATTTTTTTTCCTCATTATTGTACACACAGCACCCCATATTGACAGAAAAACACAGAATTGTTGACATTTTTGCACATTGATTAAAAAAGAAAAACCCCATTGAGAGTGAGAACCCCAAATCATGACCACAAGGAGGTTACCCCATGGGTGATGGTCAGCATCAATACTCACTGAGTAGGCCCCAAATTTATAGCATTGTTAATTATTTTTATTAGTATAAATTTATTAGAATAAATCTCAAGCCTATTTTTTTGTATTAATATTTTGTATTATAATATTTGATTAAACAGTTTGACTGCTGTCACTCACTGCAGGTTTACACTGTTTGAGATCTGCTTTTCGACGCAAGCTCAGTGATGCTCCGCACAATGTTCTGCACTCTAGCGAATGCAATAACGGGCGTGAGATCGTCTTTCATGTTGTTTGTTATCTTGTAATCACGAATAAACTCTCCCTTTGCTATGTGTGTGAGTTTGTGAATTAATTTAAGGATCATAGTTTAGGAGACAAATGGTGTGGTTGATACACCTAGTGTAGTGTGCGTTTGGCTTTACTGACTCGGTCTCTGGCCTGCACATAACGGCACTGTGCAGCTACGTTTTAAACTGATCTCAGAAACAATTCAGAATTTATGAGAGTCGATCCAGAATCATTGGAGAAAAAAAAATAAAATAAATCACGATGCATCAGAGCATCTATTTTTCTCCAATCACTACTTGCAAGTGACTATTATCAGAGAAATAGACCAAAATATTTCCCTGAATGACTGGATATACTTGTATTTGTCTGAATCACAATTGGATGAAATTATGTGGATGGAGTTTTGGCTTTTTGTGAGTGATATTGAGGTAGATGGAGAGAGACTCCATGACAAAACTCAACAAAAGGTTAAATCCTTAATTTTCCCACAAACCCACCTGAAGTACGAGCTGCAGGTCGCCAGCACCATCTTATGGCAAGGGAACTCATTGTCCTCCACCAGTAGAGTGATGTCAGTCAACAACTTTTGCTCGTAAAAGAACTTGAGTTGCTTCAGCACGGAAACGGCGTAGTCCGTGTTGACTGGCCGACGCTCTCCAACTTCTGACATGCTCGTATCCCATGAGTTTCCGCCCAGTTTCTGAATGTCAGCGTGCCGGTAAAACCACACACAAACAGGAAGTGATGTAAACCCACAGAGAGAGCTGAGCGAGCTGGAAATCCTGTAAGTGTGGATGTCCCTGATCTTCTGGAGCTATGTGATGTCACAGCTGCAATGCAAGGTTCAACTGCAGCAGAGGATTCTGGGATTGATGTAGGGGGCAGTGTGAGGTAGAAATGTCTACATCAGAACACCTGCAGTCAAGCGTCTGTAAAACAAATGACACATTAAAGGTATCATGTCATGGGGAATCAAATATTCCTTTATCTTTTGACTAATTAAGTAATTATGTTATATATTAATTAAATGCAATTATGTAATTACCCAACTTCGAGCATGTGGATGACGCTATGTCTGTGACCACCAAAGCCATTTTTGACATAGAAAAAAACAGAATCAAGAGACCTTTATTTACCGAACAGAGTAAACAACAGCTCCGTTTTAACATCAGTCAAGGCTCAACGTGAGCCTGCCATTAAACCTACATGGATGCGCATCTCTCCGCCCTGCAGACGCAATATAAAACAGGCTTACCTAATAGATTTAAGCTAGTCTTCACATGTGAAATTACTAAAAAAATGTAATTGAAAAGGAGCAACCAACAAGCTTTTGCGATCTGGGCAGTATAAAGCACAAGCGCAACAATGCCTGCAATTGTTGCAGCTCAATGCAAGAGCGTTAAAACATCTCTCAATAACCCAATTACTGTAAATAGCCTATTGTACACTGTGTTGCATGTAAACGATAGCTAAAAACAAAATTGAAATTGATATATCCATAGACTAATAACCATGAACATAACTCAACCTCAAACAAGATTTCTGGCCAGTAGGCATGTCTTAAAATATCGATATATTGATGATTAATTGGCAAGTTATTTTATTGATATGCTTTTGGGGCATCAATAGATTAATAGATGAAAGATGATGATTATGAAAATAAGAATTTAAATTCATTTAAACTGTGCACAAGACATTGTTTTAAAAATATAAAAAATGGAAATGCATTTACATTGTTCAAGATTTCAGCATGAAATCATGAAAACTTAAAACACATGATTTACCCAGTACAAGGGATAACTGTAAAATGATGAAGTAATTAAAGACACAACAAGAAACAGCGGCTGCTACGAGAGCTCAAGGAGGACTGCTGCAAACAATTTCTTAATGTAATAATAAAAAATAGAACAGCTGGTATATCAATGCATAAGTGAATTCATATAGACTCACAACAAGAACACACAGGCTTACTCATTTTAAAAGCTTAAATTTATTTAAAATACAAAAGCTTTTATAGTTATTTGAATTGAAAATGTTATATATATATCATTCAAAACTATTACAAATAAATATTACAAATATAAGGATTTCAAAACTAATAGAGAATATAAAAATGAATATACTAAAGTATATTTTCCTTTTTTTTTTTTCTCCATCTACCAGTTAGTATATCAAAGTGTTTTTAGACAATGACAACTACTTTGTAAATATATTTGGGATAATAGGAAACCTAGAATTAATCTCAAAATTCTTAGGTTGTCAAAAAGGCTTGGAGGAATAGACTTCCCAAATGTAAAAAATTATTATAAAGCTGCCCAAATTAAAACTATATTGATTTGGATTAAAGAAGAATCTAAAGTGAAATGGAGGAAGATGTAAATGTAGGAACCTTTTAGTATATTCCTTTTTCTACACAAACAAAGCAACAAGTTTAGATCAACAGATAATATTTGTATTAATAGTACTTTTAGAATTTGGTTAGAAAAAGAAAAACCGTAAAATTAAGATATTTACAAGAAACTACTAAAATCCCATTTATGTCAAATAGATTAGATAAAACATTTAAAGTTTTGGGCAGCTAGAGGTCTGTAAAGATATCACCAACTGTTCACTGATAAAGGAATAGATAACTTTTCAAACCTAGCAAAAAAGTACGAGCTTCCAAATTCACAATTTTGTAATTAATACAGGTCAGAAGATATTTATTAAGAGAAGTTCAAGTAAAAGAAATAAAAAAGGAAATGCATCCATTCATAAATGATATAATTGATACAACTAATCCAATAACTATGTCAGGAATTTTAAAGAGTGCACTTGAAAGAGATAAACAAAACAGTCTGAATAAAACTGTATAAAAGATGTACACTGGTGGCCAAAGGTTTGGAATAATGTACAGATTTTGCTGTTTTGGAAGGAAATTGGTACTTTAATTCACCACAGTGGCATTCAAGTGATCACAAAGTATAGTCAGGACATTACTGATGTAAAAACAGCACCATCACTATTTGAAAAAAGTCATTTTTGATCAAACTAGACAGCAACCATCACTCCAACACCTTATCATTGACTAATCATGATAAATTGATCATTTGGTACTAGAAAAGCACTTGCCATTATATCAAACACAGTTGAAAGCTATTTTGTTCATTAAATTAAGCTTAACATTGTCTTTGTGTTTGTTTTTGAGTTGCCACAGTATGCAACAGACTGGCATATCTAAAAGACAATATTAGGTAAAAAGAACACAGCTTTCTAAAGAAACTCATCAGTCAATCATTGGTTTGAGGAATGAAGGCTATACAATGCTTGGAATTGCCACACAATGAAGATTTCATACAAAAGGTGTACACTACATTCTTCAAAGGACAACTGGCTCTAACAAGGACAGAAAGCGATGTGGAAGACCAGATGTACAACTAAACAAAAGGATAAGTACATCAGAGTCTCTAGTTTGATAAATGGATGCCTCACGTCCTCTGCTGACAGCTTCATTGAATTCTACCCACTAAACACCAATTTAATGTACAACAGTAAAGAGAAGACTCAGGGGTGCAGGCCTTATGGGAAGAATTGCACAGAAAAAGACACTTTTGAAACAGATACACAAAAAGAAAAGGTTAGAGTGGGCAAAGAAACAGACATTGGACAACAGATAATTGGAAAAGAGTGTGTTATGGATCTTAACCCCATTGAGCTTTTGTGTGTGAGAAGTGCCCGACAACACAGCCACATCTATGGCAAGTGCTACAGGAAGTGTGGGGTGAAATGTCACCTGAGTATCTGGACAAACGGACAGCTAGAATGCCAAGCATCTACAAAGCTGTCATTGCTGCAAATGGAGGATTTTTATTTCTTTTTCAAATTGTAATAGTGATTTTTCTAATTATTAATGTCCTGACTACATATTTTAATCAGTTGAATGCCACTTTGATGAACAGAAGTACCCATTTCTTTCCATAAGAGCAAAATATGTAAATTTTTCCAAACTTTTGGCCACCAGTGTAGGTGGGAGGATGAATTAAAAATAAAATTAGTCAGCAAGACTGGGGAGAAATATTTGAGTAATATGGAATGTATTATCTATCCAGTGTTTAGATGGAATATGCTTCGAAGGTACAAATGAGATTTTTAACACCTACTATTCAAAGTATAGTAGTAATACAATAGCATGGAAAAAGGGGACTGTTGGAGAAAAAAAATGTCTCATTACATTAAAATTATATAGGAGTGCTCTAAATTGACAACTTATTGGAATGAACGGATTAGACAGGCTAATTTAATATTTAACTGCACAATAGAAATCCATCCAGAAAACCTTATTTTGGGTAAAATGCCATTGGCCTTAAGAAATAAAACTGAACTACATATATTTAGGGTAATCAGAATAACAGCTTTGAAACAGATAAAAAAAAAAAATTGTATTTGGAGTGGTGGTCTAAAGCACATAACTGGTAATCAGAAGGTTGTAGGTTCAGATCCCCACAGCCACCACCATTGTGTACTTGAGCAAGGCACTTAACTCCAGGTTGCTCCGGGGGGATTGTCCCTGTAATAAGGGCTCTGTAAGTCGCTTTGGATAAAAGCGTCTGCCAAATGCATTTTTTTTTTGTTTGTTTCTATACAAGACGTATTTTGTGTACTGTTTATATTGCTTATATTATAACTTCAAGTAAAAACTGCATGTTAATCTCGAGTCCTTGAAAGAAGGGGTTTGGGTGGCATTTACCCTTTAAGCTTGGACTTTTAATATTTTAAAATGATTTTCGTTTTTTTTTGGCAGGTATCATATTAATCCATTGAAATGGCTGTTTTATAGATAGCCTTATATAATATGTTTATATTTTTTGCTATGGCTAAAGAGGGTAAATGAAAAGCAATTACATTTTAAATGAAATACAACACTATCTGCTGAAAATCTACAATACATCACCCTGCACCTCTTGCCTGGTTGCCCACTAAAGCTAAGCAGGGTTGAGCCTGAAAAGTACCGGGATGGGAGACCTCCTCAGGACAACCAAGGTTCCTGATGGAAGTGGTATTGGGTAGGCCAGCAGGGGTGTTCACCCTGCTGTCTGTGTGGGTCCTGATGCCCCAGTATAGTGATGGAGACACTATACTGTATACTGTCTTTCGGATGAGATGTTAAACTGAAGTCCTGAAACTCAGTGGTCATTAAAAATCCCAGGGGACTTCTTGTAAAAATCTCCTGCCAAATTGGCCCCTCCTAATAATCTCCATCCCTAAATTGGCTACTTCACTCTACTCTCTTCTCCACCAATAGCTAGTGTGTGTGTGTGTGGTGGGCATCCAGGTGGATGCTGCACACTGGTGGTGGTTGAGGAGATTCACCCTATAGTATGTGGAGTGCCTAGAAAAGCTATATATATATATATATATATATATATATATATATATATATATATATATATATATATATATAAAAATCTAAGGAATCATTATTATTTAGACTTTCCAGAGACACAGGGAGTGACTTGATTGCATCAGATATGTCATTTTACTCACAGCTGATAGGTTCAGCATCTGTTAGCTATCTGTAGCGAACAGGTTAGCCGTGTAGTGTATGTTGCTATGGCGATGAACACGGCTAAAAGCCGACCAAATTTCATCGTACCTAAAACTTGGGTTTGAGGCAATCTAAGCTAAAACTTACCTGGCTAGCCACCGAAACCGGCTTCATGGTACAGGCCATCGGACTAAATGTTGATATCAATATTTATTTAGTCCCGATTTATTCGTTCTTGTCATCTGGTCATCCTAGTATAATTATTGGCAAAATTGGTCTTGATAATACATGGTATCGGATCAAAAAGGTGTCATATTACTTATGACGTTTGTAAATTGGCGGCGCAGCGGAGGTTTCCGGTGAAAGCTCATTACAGGAATATGTAATGTCGCCAAAGATGAACCTTAACCACACATTAAACTATATTTAACTGTATCAAAAATATAAATAACTGATTTAACTCGCTTGCTTTTATCTCTACTTATTCGAAACGTGTGTTTCATTCAGACAGCGTAATATCGATGTACTTCAACTAAACTATAGTGTCGTACCGTGCTACTACAGTATGCCATGTTTTAGCTTCAGGGAACAGTTTAACCCCCCACCCCGCTGGACTCTTTTCATGCAGAGGTGATGTTCATAGAATCGTACCCACACACAGGCCTGCTCGAGGTGACCTTACCTCCAGTGCGCAGCGCGGAGCTCCGGCCGCTGCCGATGTCTTTTTGCTGGATGCAAACACACAAAGGCGAGGCTCAGTGACAGACAAACGCTCCTAGCAGCGGCTGACCTGACTCACAGTCTGATGCGTTCTGTGTCCAGCTCAAACAGCCGCAAGCTCTAATCATGATTTAAGTGTTTAAATTAAACTCAAACGCGTGTTATATCTCGATCAGCGTTGATGTGTGTCGGTCTGCATCTAAATATATGTGGATGATCAGACAAAAGCTAATGCTGCTTATTTGACACAAGCCGCATCATTTATCTACAATCTAACACATCGAGATTCATTTACCGAGCTGACCGATTATGCAATGATCAAAAAATTAATTTACGCACTGTATTTAACGGTGATGTGGCTTCTCAGGACCTGCACTTAGCGCGTGAGCTCCGGAAGTCTTCGCTCGGGAACTGAAGAGGGCAGAGACACCAGAGTTTTTTTAATAAACGATACACCAACTTCCGCGGCTCTAACCGTTGTAGCGCGTGTACGCGTGTTACGACCGTAAATCACCGTTTGCGGATACCATAAAAATAAATGGAGAGAGCCGTAAACTGACACCAACTTGTCGCAAAATTTACTGACTTACTTATCGTCATAATATCCACACATAGTTCACTAAAATGATGTGTAAAACATGTTGAAGTTTATCGGATTATGAGTTAATTTCAACAAGTGATTAGCTGTTTCCTCACAAAATCAGTTTATTCAGCGTATCCTCCATCCTGAAGCATCTCTTCCATTAACATCCATTCAAAAAGAACGGCCTCTAGTCTCTCGCTAGTGTCGTACAGCATTACGAACTTACGATGGCTGCATCCGAAAACATAGGCTGCTGGCCAGCTACGTTATGAGTTAATGGCTCAACAAACAGCGTTTTTGAACGAATGAATGGAACCATGGAACTCTTAATGAGACTGGTCTGAGGACAGTTTGAAAAGCACCTTATGTAGCATTTTCCCGTTTTCGGGCGCAACCGATGTGTTTTGCTAAGCTTGAAGCAGAGATGTTCTATACTAGCTAACAAACTCTGCGCATTTACCATAGGAGAGAGCGTAACGACCAACTGGCTTGTTACGACAGTAAGTCACCGTTTGCGAATACCATACAAACGATGAAGGAGAGCCGTAAACCGACACATACCTGTCGCAAAATCGTATGTGACTTCCCTTATAAAACAGTAATTTATCCTAGTAAACTTCACACATATTGTACTCAAAAAGGATTGTTTGGTGTAAAGCATGATTAAAATTTCCAGACATACTTCCAATTTATTGAGTGATGCTTTTTTCTCTCACAAAAGCAGTTTTTTCAGCATGGGGAAGCATCTCCTCCATTGCCATCCATTGAACAAGAACGGCCTCTTGTCTTCTCACCAGTGTACCGCCCTTAGAATTAATATGGGACTGCTGCGTTATGCTAATCTTTGCTAAACTTGTAGGCTCGCCTTCAGACAGGCTCTGGCTTGAAGGCTCAACCTTGTTAGAAGGGATTTTGTCGTTTCTCGCACTTTAGGCATACAGCCACTTACTGTTTTATTATTATTATTATTATTATTATTATTATAAAACATGGGAGATCTTTCTACCTTTCTTGTATTATTTTTGGGGTTCCCACAGTAGTGGATTCAGGCTGCTGTTTGTTCAGTTCCCATGCCTAAATCTCACCATGTGAGTTCCCTCTATACTTTTGAATGAGCAGTTGTGTAATACTAGCTTATTAAGATCATCTTATCTTTTGTATCAGATACGTTTCTAACCCTGTGCCAACCAGGAAGATCATTATTATTCTTTGATTAATTTAGTCTTTTTTACCTTTCCCTAAGATCCAATTTATCATAATTATATATTTTGTATTACCTTGTAGGTTCTCAATCATAGTCTTTCTTTCTATATAATATTTCCTACATTTAAATTTTATGTGTTCTACTGTTTCAATTTCCCCACAAATGCCACATCTTCCTGTATTATATTTACCTATTAAATGTAATGATTGGTGTATTAAGCCCTGTGTCCACAGCTGACAGCTTCATTGAATTCTACAAACTCAATACTTTTGAAAAAGAAACACAGACATTGGACAACAGATAATTATGGATCTTAACCCCATTGAGCTTTTGTGGGATCAGCTAGACTGTAAGGTGTGTGAGAAGTGTCCAACAAGACAGACACACCTACATATGTGCTACAGGAAGCGTGGGGTTAAATGTCACCTGAGTATCTGGACAAACTGGCAGCTAGAATGCCAAGGATCTGCAAGGATTTTTTATGAGAACTCTTTGTTCTCGGAAGTAGTTTAAGAATTTCTGAAAATGATTCAAATTGCAATAGTAATTTTTCATGTTATTAATGTCCTGACTATACAGTGTGATCAGTTGAATGCCACTTTGGAGAATAAAAGTACCAATTTCTTTCCATAAGAGCAAAATCTGAATAGATGATCAGTCTATCTGGTGTAACATCTTCAATCCATTGGAGTGCAATCAACAGTACAACTATTTAATGTCTGTTCGATAGTCTCTTAAAGATATATAACTATAGCTTGAAAGATTGTTTTATATTTACTTATGTAGCAGTTTTCAGTCTATTGACAATATATATATACCTGCAGAAATGTGTCTGTGTGTGTTATTGAAGGTTTTTTATGATATACGGTGGTTTGTGAGACGTATGTTCACCTTTATATACATTTGAAACCTCCGGCATGACATACTCCCCTCCTCTCCCTTCCTGGAGGGGAGGTGTTGCCTTTCCGACCATCCTTCTGCCAGTTGGTCTTGTCTGCCTCTCTGGAGCCCTGGGAGAGACGAGGGGAGGAAGAGGAGAGAGGGAAAGAGCAAGGGGGAGAGACCAAGAGAGAGAGGAAAAACTGTACCCGGACACGCCATTGCCTGGTCCTCAGCCACTCCTCCACCCTCTGGTGGATGGTTGCGGTTCCTCTGACTCCAGGCGGCCAGCAGAGACTCCTCCGGCAAGAACTGGACGATGGCGCATCCCTCCTCCTTCCTGGGTTTCGCCAATGTAATGGGTAAAGATTTTTTAATGACATAAATCGACTTAACACACATACACAGCAGCCGCGTGTGTCTCTTTCTCTCTCGAACTGGCACCTCCGGCTTGTCTTTAACCCCCACCTGGCTGATTAGAACAATTCAGGGCTGGGCGTGCGTCCTCACGACAGGTTAATTAGGCCAACATTAACATCTGTGCTTTGCTGTGGTATCTGGAGTGATACAATATAGTAAGACTACTTCTATTTACAGTAAATTTCCTTAACCTCTTTCCAGAAGAAAAGTACAGGAAAAACTTGAGCAAAGGGTTTCTTTTGGTTTGGGACAATGTCTAAACCGACCATGCTGTGCTGATGCACCAGTGGTTTGAAAATGACCCACAGTTTATAATAATGTTTCTTCAACCATATTGTACTTTCAGAATCCATTGATTCTCCAGGAGACGGAAAGTGACCTCAACAACCTCCATGACAAAATAACTCTTCTCCAAGCAATAAAAGAGGCTTGTAGAGATATTGTAACATATGGATGACAGGCATGGATTTAACATTGACATCACTGTGAAATGTTTTATTGTTAGATTGTTGTTGAGGTTTGATAAATAAATAAAATTAGAGAAATGACAAGAAAATATAAGGAAATAAAGGTTTTCATCGTGGAACTTCATGATAAACGTATTTTTTTCAATAGTATAGTTGTGTGTCTATAGATGGATAATTTATTAAATTCAGAAACAAATTAGCTTTCTGTGACATCAATGGCAAGCGCACATAGGAACCGTAAATACTTAGACAAAGGAACCACGATTTATCGTTTTTGAAAGAGAAATGGTACTTTATGTTGAGTCAGTCTTGCTCTTGAAAAAACAAAAAGCTATTCAAATTGCAGTGGTGTGTAATCTTTAAATTATTCATGTTATAAGGTTAATTTCTCTTTAAACTAATTGTTAATCCTTATTTGAACCATGTGTACTACAATTATATTGCAATTGACTATTGTTCAATAATAATAATAATAATAAAGTAAATACGTAGATGGAAACAGGAAGTCAGCTGGCTGGGAAGCTGGAACGATTTGTTTTATAAAACTATTATAAAGCTAGTTATAGCTATTCACAGTTGGTGGTAATTTCTGTTTTCTTTCAAGAATATCCACCAGCAAAAAAACAGTGATTTAATTAATTGCAAAGTTTGGTAAGTATAATAGCCCTATTGTGCCCTATATCACTGTTTGCAGTTGGTTGGGTTAAGTACAGGACTGCTAAGTACGTTTGCGTACTGGTCCGGTCCATTGTCCCGGGGTGGCTTCTCCATGTTGCCAATCAGCGATGGACCCTGTGATGGACATCGAGAATGCCCCTCATCCCTGGGGATTGCTCATTTAAAGGAGGATGTGAATAATCCCTGCAATGCAGCTTGTGACCTGCCTAATGCTACCAGGGTTCACAGCTCTGTACCTGAGCATGGTGGGAAGAGCGAGAGATCTCTAGACAGGACTGGTGATAAGCAATCTCGCAAGCACCCACATAATCATCATCATGAATCCACTCACAGGTCAAACCATGAGAGAGTGTGTGTAGTGACTAAGCATCCATCTCCTGCTCCACCAGTGGAAGGGGGCAGTGCAGATGCACAAATTCATATTCTGACTGCTTTGCAGAACTTATCACAGAGGATGGACAGATTTGAGGTTCACCATTCCTCCTCCTCATCCATGCCCCCCAGCCAGGAATGCGCGACACACAAAGTTGAACTTGATGCAAATGAGGAGTGACTTTCGGGAGTGACACCCAATAGGAGTGAAGACTGTCAGTGTAGCTCACCCCATCTGTCTCCTTTGAGAAAATGGAGTCGAGTGTAAGCAAGACAGAGCACTGCTGCTGTTCATATAAAACACTCTCCTCTGCAGAAATTACATTATGATATCCTATCCTACAATTAAAATAATAATAAAAAAAATTGTAAAGCACCAAATATCATCATTGACACGTTAATTATATTACCAGAGGTTAAAAATCAACACATCTCAGGTTGTTAGGTTTTTATTTGTACACATCGCACTGAAACTACATCAATTAGGTGTGTGTGTGATTCTTTCAACGAAGCTGCCTCAGGTTGATGGCTATTTAAATTTTACTAACCACCAGATATCATGGTTTTTGACACTCATGAAACATTGTATCTTTTCCCGGTACAATAAGGAGGAAGCTTCAGAGCTTCATGAGCATAGGCGTAGCGTGTGTAAGGCTGGCCGTGGCTTAGCCTTGCCCTGGCCAGTAAACTGTCTCAGTTCCCCCACCTCATACAGCCTACTCTTTTAAGTACTAGCGGGAAGGGAAAGCTGACTCTAGATCTGTGGCTGTGGCCAAATTCCTCTTAAAACATAAAGTTACTGCATGGGTTGACTTTATTACTCAAAGAATTATACATTTTAAAACAAATATAAAATAACTTACACTAATACATATTTATTAGATTATAGTTGCATTGAAACCAGTGTATCCGCATTTGTAACATTCAATTCCTTTCATCCATTCATATTTAAATCAATAGCCTAATCATGGAGATGACTGAAAATACATTCATCATTGTTCCTTGAGCTTGTGAAGACTATCTTATCTCCACTGGATTTTATTTAAATTTCCAAAACTTTAACTAGCGTTATGCAGATCCAAATGGTTCAGTTTTTTTTTATTTTATTTGTAATTTTTTATTTGCTGTGTTAGCAAAGACTGCTTACTACATATGATTTAATTTGCTGTAATGCCAATAAAATAAATCATGCATATTTGATCACTGTAGCCTAATATTGGGTCGCTAAAATAATTATTAATATGAGTAATTACTTGCATCTGTGTAAAGAACAATAATAACATTTATTCATTTGTAAGGTTTTGCATGGAGTGTGAACATTTACAGTTGTAGATGCCATTTATTTATTTTTTCAAAATGTTTCTCCCCAAATTTGGCATGCCAAATTCCCAGTGCGCGCTAAGACCTCATGGTGGCATAGCGACTCACCTCAATACGGGTGGCGGAGGACATAGCATGTGTGGAGGCTTCGCGCTATTCTCCGCAGCATCCACGCACAACCTACCACCAAGAGTGAACCACGTTATAGAGAACTGGAGGAGGTTGCCCCAATGTGACTCTACCCTCCCTAGCAACCGGACCAATTTGGTTGCTTGGGAGACCTGGCTGGATTCACTCAGCACTTCCTGGATTTGAACTCGCAACTCCAGGGGTGGTAGTCAGTGTCAATACTCGATGTTTTTAATGCAGGGGTTAAATAGATATTTCGGAGTTAGGGAACCTTAAAATCGTGTGATTGCTGTTATAACATCCAATCAGTTAAAATGATGGGTGTCTAAATATGTATATTTATCGGCCTGTATGTTATTTCATAGAATATATATACTGTATACATATATATATATATATATTCTTTCTCTCAGATTAATCTCTTTGACTGGTATACTGTTAAATAATTTGTCTGTCATTATTTAACTTAATTGTGAGCACAGTTATTTGATTTAGTATTTTACATTAAATTACAATTAAAAAACGTAAAAAATGTATAATGATGTCAGATGTATTTTACGCATTATATGAAAATCAGATGACAGCTGGAAAGTTTTTCTTCTTCTTGCCCGAGGTAAGGCATCATCTTGCCTTTGAACATGCTAAACTATCCACTTATTTTACAATTTAAAAGTACCGGTAGGCTAAATGCACATTCTTGAGGGTAATATAGCTTTGACATAAACTAAGAAAAATTGCTACTCCATATTGATCTCAGAAATGGGTGAGCAGTTGATTCCATAGTATTTCTATGAATTAGAGATTGGACCACAGAACAATAGAGAAGTGCAACGTGCATTTGTATGCGGGGGCACACGGTCTCGTGCGGTTCACGAATACTGCCTCTCATCATCATCAGAATCATCATGAACTTGTAATGTTTCTGAGCAAGTATACTTGTGAATATGGAGCCGGAATGTGTGAAATGTGTCAAACAAATACAGTGTCAGAACATTAATCTAACAATGCAATTTGCTCAACTTGACCTTCCATTCCCAGAATGATGAATAAAACTAAGATAAAAAATGCAACATAACCCTTTTTATTTCCAAGATACATACTCAATACATACTATGTGCTGTATGCTAGTGTTCCATTCTGAAAGTTTGTGTTGTGCCTTTTAGAATGGCCGGATGTGCGTTATTGAAAACTCACTGAATTCTTCCAGGTAAAATAATTTTAAAAAAAAATTCGCATTGCATCTTAAGGTTTTTTTGTATTCTGCTTAATTTTGAACATACATATTTGAGCAAGTTTTCTTGCATCTTCAAATTAGCCCAAGAATCGTGCGGTCACATGCAACATGAAATCAAAGTGCAACACCTGCGTGTGTTAACCTGTTGAAGCTCATGTATACAGATGTACAGACTCATGTATAATTTGTCAACATTATTAAAATTTTTGGACAGTAGAATATATAGTACATGTGAACGAATATAAGTGATGTCAAGCCCATGGTGAGCTTCAACAGGACGCTCAAACAGCGTGATCTTATATAGAGAAATCATTAACAGAAAATGCTTCACGAGTCCCAAAACCAACAAACAGAACATCTAACAGCTAAAACAGAATCTAACAGAAATATGCTTGATGCTTTTATTACAGTAAGAAAAGTACATTTAATATTATCCTGGTAAAAACAAGGCCCCCTTTTCTAAACATCTCATCAAAATACAAACATTTTATTAAACATTTTGACCTTGTGCATTGTGCAAGTCTTCATTTTAATATTGAACATCCGAGATGTGTGCAGTATCCCCAAAAGCAGACATCACTCCGTCGATTGTGGAGGTGCACTGACAGCTGTGGTGGGCGGTGCTAGCATGGAGAACCAGGACGACATGGCGGATTTAGCGACAGTTAAAGCTCCACCTACTGACTGACCTAAAGAATCACAAAAGTTGAAAAAAGGGTCAAGTTAAAAATAAATTTTGCAATTGCAGCAGCTGCCAAACCTGGTGAGAAACAACCAACAAACAAACAAACAAAAAAACCTGCATCACTGCTAATCTGAGCCAAACGTCTGGTCATGGAAAAAGCATCACATTCAAATTATTGAGTAGAAACATCTAATAGCTACACATTTTAAACATCTCAAATTAAACTTTGTGAATGTTGTTGTAACATCCAACAGGGAATATTTTGGTGACGTTTCACAGAACATCACATCTTCCAGACGAAAACACACACACTGAATAGAAATCTGATTCTGATCTACGTGTGCATATAGGGGTATAGCTGTTTCAAACCACTTGAACTGATTGTTAAAGTTTGTGAAACAATTTACAATTAACAAGTGAACTTACCAACAGCCTTTCCCGTCTGCACGACACTTCTACTCGTCGTCATCACAGCGTTCCCGATTTTCTTCCCACGCTCACTGTTCTGCATTGAGCTGAAAGAGAGCCGTCACAAATGTTCTGAAGTGGCAACTGTCCTAGTTTGACTATTTCTTGTTGAATGGTTTTAGCGACCAGTCCAGAGAACTCTATATAATGTTGTACGTGCGCTTTTACTCAGAGAATGTAGCAGTACTATAAACATTTTAACGTCACATTTATAATATACATCAAAATACACATTCTAAGGATTGGCTTTTAACAAAATGAAAGTCTTCAGTATGGTTCATTAAACTTATATAAATAAATAATGTTGATACTGTGACTGTGATTGAGGCATATTTTCTGTATCTTAAAGGAATGTTCCGGGTTCAAGTTAAGTTAAGCTAAATCGACAGCATTTGTGGTATAATGTTGATTACCACAAAAATTTGTTTCGACTTGTCCCTCCTTTTCTTTAAAAAGAAAGAGTTTCAGGGAGGCAATGGAGGTGAATGTTGCCAACATGTTGAGGGTTTAAACATAATTTTGAAGCTTATAATTTTAGAAAAGCACTTACATTAATTCTTCTGTTAAAACTAGTTTATTATTTGAGCTGTAAAGTTTAAATGGTCATTTTAGGGTTTGTTGACATAAATTGGCTATAACTTTATACAGAAAAGGTTAGTAAGTGATTCTATCACACTAAATGATGTTATCATGCATATCCTTTATGTCTTGTAGATATAATTGTGAGTATTTTAATGTTAAAACATTGGCCCCCATTCACTTCCATTGTAAGTGCCTCACTGTCAATAAAAAGTGCATCGATACTATGCCACAAATGCTGTCGATTGAACTTAACTTGTATTGAACCCGGAACATTCCTTTAATGTAAGCTCTTTATTACACATGTGAATAAAATCATCATTGAACAATATTAAATATATAATAGTAATGTAAAAAAGGCTTTGAACGGTTTTCTTTACTTTCAAAGCTAAGTGGTGAATTTTGTGTAGTGCTGCACGATATGAAGGGAAAAGGCAATATGCGATAAGCTGTCGGAAAATGCAATATGCAATACGATAATACTATGATGACATCATAGGAGTGCACAAAACATCGGAACCCCCTCCACCCAAATAAACTGAAGTTTATTGGAATAAAAAAATGGACCATCTATCCCAGAGATCACAAATGTAGTTGTCTTTTGTTCCAAATTGCATATCGACTGCATATCATATGTACAGTTTTAACATTAGCTATGTAGCAGATATTACAATTATATTATAAAAAATTATTTGGAATATAAAGATAATTTCAACATTTTGTGGGATATTCTAAAAGAATCTGTGCTGTGAAATATTGTGTTTTATTAGTACACTGTAATTCATGTTCATATTAATTTCTAAATTAGTTCATTCAATGTGGGACTTTTATTTAGAAAAATTATGTTCAGAAGCACATTCGTTTTCTGTATTGATTTAACATGCTTGTTGTAAGCCCTTGCGATATGTATATCGTGAAATGTACATTTGCGATATTTCGATAAGTTCAATATATCGTGCAGCCCTAATTTTATGGATTAAAAATCAGATTGCATGAAGATTCACATTCAACCTAAGAGTTAGAATATAATAAATAATCTATTAAATATAAGAATAACACAATAAACAGTCACTGAAATAGTTGAGGATGAGATATAGGCTACTCTAGTCCAATAGATATACAAATCTTTTTTAACTCATTACATTTGATTTGAAGCATCTGAAAACACACTGGGTGTAATGACTTACTGTGACAAACGGATCTTCACATCGGCCACACTGTACTGACCCTGAAACGGATGCCTGACAACAAAGAGCCACTGATCAGAGGTCAAAGTTCAAAACCTAAATTAACATTTTACTGATATTCCTTAATTACAATTTTGAAAGAGAGGTCATGTGTCCTCATCTCATATTTGACACTATAAGCCTTGAACAGTCCACATGAAGAATAACACTGTTACATTGGCTATGCTGAAATAGCAAACTTCTAGTACCATTTCTGCAGTATATATTCTGTGCACAGCATGTGAATTTTCTGTATTCAGGAAATGCCTGATGAACTACACTTTTGCCATATTGAGCAGTATACAACAGAGCATACTGTGTGATATCCACCAATGTAATGCATTTTACTTCACTTGACTTTTCATTGCCAGTGTGATGAATGAAATGTTATTTTACCTGCTATTTTTAACATCTACTTCTTGACTCATTATTTGATCCAGCTGCCAAAAATTTAATGAAAAATGAGAAACAATGGTTTATATTTCGGAAAGCACTGTGTTCTTACCCTGGTGTTATGTCAGTCATGGCTGGATATTTGTTGCTTTTCCACAGTCTATAGTTGTGTGTGTCTCTCCAGGCGGAGGTGAACGCAGCTCCATAATCCATCAGAAGCCTCTCGTGATCTGAAACAGCATTCACGCATGATAATAATAATTTATTTTTATCCACTTACCTACATATTAGTGCAGATAACCCTTGAAAAGTAACTTGTAACCTTTGTTGTGTTTAGATTTTAACCATTGATGGACGATGCGGCCAATGTCTCCAAACGTAAATACAGGCAAAACTTTTAAGGATTATGAAAACACACACACCTCGGCAGCGGCCATAGTTGCGTTTACCCAACTATTACGACTTCTGTTTTGCAAACGCGGAAGTGTGAATAGGGTCCATCTCATTAAATGGTGACTCTGAGCTGTCAAGCTCCAAAATGGACAAACAAACACAATAAAACCACAGTATGACATAGTATCTCTTTTCTGACACTATACTCAAAGCGTATTTCAAAGACAACAGGGGACTGTCCTCAACCACCACCATTGTGCAGCATCTGGATGATGCGACAGCAGCTATTGTGCGCCAGTATGTTCACCACACACCAGCTATTGGTGGAAAGGAATGACTAGAGTGATAGATACAATTCATAGTTGGGGTATTATAAGAAGGCCATTACTGATAAGGGGCCAATGGTAATTTGTCCACAAAACCAAGGTTTTACCCCTATAATTTAAGAGAAGTGCTCTGGGATATTTTATGACCACAGAGTCAGGACCTCATTTTAACATCTCAAACAAAAGACAGTGTCTTTTTACAGTATATTTTCACCATTACTATACTGGGGCCAGTGCCATTTTCTCCAAGGAGGCAAGGGAGGCAGTTTTGAGTGAGAAAAATAATCGACTTTACATAAATAAAAGGAATAAAATATTATGAAATGTGAGCTCAAATAATGTGTCAAACAGAGACACCAGCAGATAATGCCTCCCTTCAGCTAATTGCAATGTGCGGAGACCCACTGTGAGGACGAGAGCATGAGAGGCTGGTACTATTGTAGTGATTGACAGCGTTTTGAACGAATCACTGATAACTGAAGTCAATGTCTTCCCTCACGTGACTTTTCAGCTGCATTCTGGTCTTTTCTCTTTTTTCTTTTTTGTGAATCAACACGCAATATTTGTAATCAACACTGTTATATGTTATATGTTGCAATAGAAAAATCAGTTGAAGCAAGGTATACAGCCGCATGCTTTCGTGCCTACCGGCATTTCTTCTCCAAACTCTTTTCTATCTCACCACGATACCATCATATATCCCTGCTTTAATGTGATAAAAGAGCTGCAGAGTGCCGACACAGTGACATGCCAGAGACACAGAATATCAAATAGAGCAGATCGGAGAGGAGGCAACATAGCGAGTAACAGAACAGCCACTCACTGGAAGTTTTGTTTTTTGGCACCATTCTGAGAAAACTCTAAAAACCATTGTGCGTGAAAATTCCAGGAGATCAATAGTTCCAGAAATACTCAAACCAGCCCGACTGGCACCAACAATCATTCCACGGTCTAAATCACTGAAATAAAAACGTTTCCCCATTCTGATGTGAACATTAACTGAACTGATTTTATGTATTTCACTGCTGCTACATGATTGGCTGATTAGATAATTGCACGAATAAGTATGTGTACAGGTGTACCTAATAAAGTCATGAGTATATGTTTGTGATGCATCAAGTGTTTTTGCACTGGGGCTTATAAGATCCTAGTTAAACTACTAATGGGCACGGACCTAATGTGGACTAGTGTCAGAACGTACTGACAAACAAACTAGTCAACTAGCCAGTGCAACCCTACTATAACTATTGTATATATAACAAGCTCAGTGCATGTTAGCAAACCGAACCAAAGTCAGAGCATGTGTTACTCTTAGCATAAAATGGAATTCATAGAGCGAGAAAACGAGCTGCTCTGATTTATTTTTCATACATGAAAGAGATGATTCAATAAATCACAGAACATGATTCATTACTTCCACACTGAAATTTTGAGACGCAACTGCCTGTCAAACACATATTTGTAAGCTACGTAATAAGCTACACGTGTATTTTATCAGGCACTTATTTAGTGTAAATAGATTCACAACTTCAGATGCATCATTTCAGTGGTACACCCAAATGAAAATAGCCATATCATACTGTTCATGTGTTGTACTTGCTATAGTTTACGTCCACGTTGCTTCTTCATCAAATAGCAATGTCAAGTGTAAATCAAGTGAATAGCTGAAAAAATTGTGCTACCGTGAGTAAAAAATAGCATGTATTAAATGTACTGTATCTGTACACGCATTCTCTCACACGCATTCTATCCTGTGATAGAAAAAATATATAGATATGAAATAATCCTAAAGTATGATTTATGGAAACGCAAATAAAAAAAATCGACACTATTACATATATCATCTCTAATGACCCTATATACATTTGGTAATTTAGCAATTATTAAGAATAACCTTTTCGCAATTTTGGCTTTTTATTTTTTTATTTTTCTTATTTTTACACTAAAGAGGTGTGGGCATAACTCCAATAAATGTATGAGGTACAAGGGGTGGATTGAGAACCCGGGTCCCTGTAGACCCAAGGTATGCATTTAAGGGTTCAAATTGGTTTATGTACCAATATACACTGCCTGGCCAAAGAAAAACGTTGCATACTCTAATATTTTGTTGGACCACCAACAAAATATTAGATAAAGCTATCACATAGCTTTAATTACGGTGCACATTCATCATGGCATTGTTTCTGCAACCTTATGCAACGTCATAAGATTTATTTCCATCCAGAGTTGCATTCATTTTTGGCCCATTCTTGTATTGACGACGAGAGAATTTAACCACTGCGTTAAATCATCTCCAGCCCATCCCAAAGTATTTCAATGAGGTTAAGGTCAGGACTCTGTGGTGGCAAATTCATGTGTGAAAATGATTCCTTATGCTCCCTGAACCACTCTTTCACAATTTCACACTCTTTCACAATTTTTCACATTGTCGTCTCCGAATATGCCTGTGCCTTCAGGAAAGAAAAAATCCACTGATGGGATAACCTGGTCATTCAGTACATTTAAGTAGTCAGCTGACTTCATTTAATTGCTGCATAACTTTGCTGGGCCTCGACCTGACCAATTGAAGAAACCTCAGATCATAACACTGCCTACAGAGACTTGTACAGTGGGCACTATGCATGACAGGTGCATTACTTCATGCGCTTCCCTTCTTACCCTGACATGTGCATCACATTGGAATAGGGTAAATCTGAACTCAACAGACCTCATGCCTTTTTTCCATCGATCCACAGTTCAATCTTTATGCTCCCTAGCATGTTTTTTCCGATTAGCCTCACTAACAAGCTTTCTTGTGGCCACACGGAAGTTTAGTCCCAATCCTGCAAGTTCTCGTCACATTGTGCATGTGGAAATGCACTTACTTTCACTATTAAACATAGCCGTGAGATCTACTGTCGATTTTTTACGATGTGACTTCACCAAGCATTTTAGTGATCTCTGATCGCGATCCCTCAAGACTCTTTTCTGACCAAATTTCTTCTGCGAAGCTTATGGTTCATCACTATCCTTCCAGGTTTTAATAATGTGTTGGGCAGTTATTTATCCAATTCCAGTGATTTCAACAAACTTCTTTGCTTAATGCAGGCCAATAATTTGCCCCTCCTGAAACACAATAACATCTTTTCTATGACCACGAGATATGTCTTCCAACATGGTTGTTTAAGAAATAAGAAGCTGCAAATTGCATCAGTTAGGGTTAAAAGAATTGTTGCCAGCTGAAACATATTAAGCAGTGCAATAATGATCTAATCATAGACTTTTAAGTATCTGCTTATTAAATCCAAACAGCAATTTTTTATTTTTTTTTTGGCCAGGCAGTGTACATACAAATTAGAGATCATCCAATATTGGATTTTGTTGATATGATAAAAAGGTGTTGGACAAAATGCGATAATCGATAATGAATGAAACTTTTTTTAATTAATTAAATCATCAGATTTTTTTTTTTTAATCATTATAAGCTGTCAAGCAATTTTACTGCCATTAATAAGAATGTGGTAGTGTAAAAGGGGCTGTGTGCAATGCATTAGAAGAATAGAAATAAGGACCATTTGTGTTTTATGTTCTTTTGCGTGATAACAACATCCTAACTGTGATCTATCTTCCATTTTGTCTGCCAACGTACCTGTGCTATGGTGTTTAGTGGTGAAATACAACTGAGGATGTAATCCAACTGAATCCATCCAATAAAAGTATTCCCAAACTCATATATTTTTGAAACCTCATATATTTCAAAAATCTTAAAAAGATAATTTCATTCTACCATATCAAATGCCTTTTCGGCATCAAGTGATGTGGCAGCGACCGGAGTCTGATCATTCACCACTGACCACATGATATTGACGCCTAATGTTATCAGAAGAGCAATGGCCCCGAATAAACCCCACCTGATCTATATGTATAAGAGATGTCATAACTTAATCAAACTTAATTTTTGACGATATTTTAACATCTAGCTGGATCAGGGAAATTGGACGGTAACTCTTACACTCATTTGGATCTTTGTCCTTTTTAAGAATTAGACTGATCCGGGCTTGTGTTATGGTTGGCGGAAGCCTTCCATTCTTTAATGATTCCGTATAAACTCCTAACAAAAGTGAAGCCAGTTCTACAGCATTAGTTCTTGCAAAGCTATTTGGCCCCGGAGCCTTGCCTATAGGCAAGGCCTTAATTACCTTGCTGAGCTCCTTCAAGGTTATCTCAGAATCAAGAGAATTGTTTTGCTCAGTCGTCAGTTTAGGGAGTTCTAATGGTTCCACAAAGTTTCTAATATCTTAATAGTAGACAAAGACGTGGAACTATAGAGCTCAAGCTAGAATTCTTTAAAAGCATTATTAATATCAATGGCCGAGGTAAACCACCAGCAGATTGAATGGTAGAAAAAGACTCACTCTGCTTTATATATCTAGCAAAAAGCTTCCCTGCTATATCCCCTGACTCAAAGTATTGCCCTGAATAGCCAAAACTCCACCTTCCGTGACAAAATAGTATTATATCTGTATTTCAATTGGGTCAATTCTCTGAGGCCATAAGACAACATTCAGCACTTCAGCTTTGCCTCTGCATTTTTAATATTCCCTTCCGCTACCACAAGTTCTTGTGCTTTGTATTTTTTGGTGAATGAGGCATACTGTATGATCTGACCCCTAGGAAACCACCTTAAGTGCCTCCCAAGCCACATCACAGAGGATATTGAGGATCAGTTGGTCTCCATATAAACACTGATTCCAGCCTTTAACATTTGTTGGCATTCAGTATTTTGCAAAAGGGATACTTTAAAGCTCCAACTTTATGATTTCCTCTTCTCCATATTTGGCTACACCTCTGAACACACCAGGGCATGATCTGAGACTAAAATGTTTCCATTTGAGCAATGAACAACAGATGAAATGAGGGACTTAGATATATATAAAAACAAATTCTAGAATAAATCTTATGAACTGATGAAAAAAATGTATAGTCCCTACTAGATGGGTTCAAAAGTCTCCAAATATATGTTAGACCAAGATTTTAACATATCCTTTGAAGTGTTGCTCTAGGGGGCTTACAGTACACACTTTTGCTTCACTATGATCAAGGTCCATCAAAGGTCCATCAAAATATTAAAGTCTCCTCCCAATATTATATCATGAGGGCTGCCAATGGCTTGCAACATCCCTTCAAGATCTATAAAAAAGCCCTGATCATCAGTGTTAGGTGTGTAAATATTAGCCAAAATAAGACTTTGCAACTGAATTTCTGCTAAAACAATAATGACTCTTCCTAATTTATCTTTAATTTGTTTTGCTTACTTATCAGTGTTATGACTCCCCTGCACGTACTTGAGCCAGCACTTAAGAAAACATGTCCACCCCATATCTTCCCAAATGTTTCAGCTTCCTGTGGGGAATGATGCGTTTCTTGAAGAAACACAATATATTATTTCTTACGCTTAAGATAAATAACCTTCCTTCTTTTTATGGGGTGCCCAAACCCATTCAGATTCCATGTGGCGAGAGACAATCCACTCATATTAACACTTGACATTTTGACATATTAGAAAAAAAAAAGATTGTGTGTCAAAAACAAAATGATAAAGACCACATTCCAACATTTGTGCAACAATTAAACCCCAAATTTCCTACCGAACCAAACAAACAGCAAAAACAAAAACGTGTTCACGCATTAACCCCCCGCACTACAGCGCCAACTGGCGTCCGTCCATCCTTCTAAGCTCAAACAGTCCATGTACGCCTATAAGAGCCCTGTGACAACTTTGCCATCGGATTGCTCAAGTCCAGGTGTTTCTATATACATTTTGTGAGACAGAATTACACAACAAGATAATCTATAAAACAAACTCCAGCCAATAGGTGGAATAAACACAAAGAACATGTAGATTCATCCACATAACTGCCCCGAAGGTGTGCTGGTACATGAGTGCAACAAATTACCTAATCACTCCAATGACTTGCAAGAAATATTCCACAAAACAAACTTCAGCCGCAAGGTGAAACCAGCAAAAACAATAAAAATAGGTGTTTCGTTTCCTCGGACAGTCAAGTGATTGTTCTGTGTGCCGGTCCACTCGGCTGCAACATGAGTACCACAAAATAACTTACTCACTCCATTGACTTTATGAAGGATATCGCTTGCTAAGGGCATGTTTTACGGCCATCCTTAGCATCTATTCTCAATCTGGCCAGGAACATTAGTGCAAAAGTGACCTTCAGTTGATGTAAGAGATTCTTGTATTCCTTGAAATGATCACGTTTCTCTCTTGTTGAATTTGCAAAGTCTGGTAACAAGAAAATGCTGTGGTTCTTCCAAGAAAGCCATCCTTTACTCCTCGCCTCGCGTAACATGAGATCTTTATTGGATGATCTCAGAAATTTGGACAGAATTGATTATCTCCCTCAGTAGATCGCCAAGCAGGAACCCTGTGAGCTCGCTCGATTTCCAGTTTATGGCCTGTTATGTCGAGCAGACTCGGACAGAGACCGTCCAGGAATTTCACCATATCCTGACCCTCTTCTGCCTCAGGAATCCCGACAATTTGGACGTTATTCCGCTGGCTACGGTTCTCCATATCCTCCATGTTCTCCCAGACAAACTCCAAATCCAACTTTGTTGCTAGCGGATTAGCAGATGATTCCCACTCCTATAACTTCAGATAATCGATCCATTTCTCGACATCCCCTACTCTTTTAACCACCACATTGAATTGTGTCTCCATGGCAGTGATCGATTGATGTATTACAGCAAGATCCTCCAAGTAAGCAAAGAACTTCCTTAGCATTGCCAACATGTTCAACTTTTCTCACCGAATTTCACCTCAATTCTCCGACCCGGGCTCAAGGCCTCTGCGGGGGTGTCTTTTAATGTCTCCAGATCCCGGGAATTTTGAATTCTTTAACATGTTGTCCCCCTAGAACAGTTATGGAACAGAGTGTATCGAATCTCACCAATTTATTATATTAAGAGTGTTAAACTAGCAAAGTGCGCAAAGCTCGCTGCTCACCGCCCGAACCTTGCATGGTGTCACTTGACTCTCCTGTAATACATTTCTTGAATAAATGCCTCAATTGCAGTTTTTGATAACAGTTCATCTTTTCATCAAGAAATCTTGCCACAACTCCCAGAAAGCTGTGTCCTCTTCTGTTTGTCCAAATGTTTAAAGTAAGCGCAAAGCCATATCCTAACTGCAACAGCTCTTTAAGTCTGCATTCCATCTCGCTGACGGCATTGCCTACATAAGCTACCTTTCAATAGGCTAACTATTCATATTAAAGTTGTTTGTTGGCTATTGCTTACTTCTAGCTGCACTGACATGAATGCATTACAACAAGATACCTTCCTACCTACTTATCTATTCATTTATTATCGAATGGTATGTAACCTACTAGCTCACCTTTTGCTGCATTATGTTTGTGTAGCACATCCTCGTGCTTTCGGGCAATGTTCCATTTAAGTTTCCAAAACAAATCTTTGCTAACTCTCACAGTCTCTCCACACTCTCTTTCAATTTCTTCTCCTTTCTCATTCTTAACTTTGATTTTTACTGTGCATTTATGCATAAGGTTTGCAACTTTATAAAACAATATATGAACTCCATAACCTTAGATCTATTGCTTATTTAGCAGATTCTCAATACAGCATATCACAAAGAGCATTCTGGGTTGAGTGAGTGGCACTGAGTGGTCTGAGCGAGCACAGCGTAATTTTCAGAAAGGTGTTCTCCACTTCCCGCTTAGCTCAGATGCTCTGCTATCAGCCTAAGAAACTGCTGAAAAATCACAATAAAATTGTTTTTCTTATTTTTCTGATTTTACAGTATATATCGCAGGATGTAAATAGGGTAACCCAATCATGTCACCTGTACCTGATTATAATTCAGTGTTGATACAACAAAGCAATTAAAAGTTATAGCATTACAAATATAATTTATTCTAGTGTCCAAAAACATCTCTCAGTGTCCAAAAGCCTCTCCAAACAAATAAAACATAACTAATTACACATGCAAACACAACAATGACTAAAGGTTTGCATAGCATGCAGACATGATTTCAGTAATGAGATTTCACAGAATGAGTTTCATTCTGTGCTTGAGTTATCATTGAGTCAGTTTCATATACTTGGCACCATCTCCATATGCAATTTGATTGATTGATCACATGACTCTCTGCCCAAATATAGAGGACTATAACCACCACTGGTTGGAGCAATCTGAAACCAATCAACTGGTTGACATGATGTTATCTGATCCAGGAAAGACAGATGATGTGTGCACATTGCTCTTCATGTGGGTTAATAATGATCTGTGCATCCTATTACTTTGTGCATAGGCTTGTTTTAAAGATAATATCCTCCTCTAATGGTATGTGATATTTTATATTCTGTTTACATTTCATGAAGTTATAAACGAAAAAGTAGCATATGAGCAACACCTGTTCACATGAGACATGTATGTCAAGACATATACTTAGCTATTACTCGCTATATTTTTGTCTGTGAGCAAAACAAATAATGGTTGTATTCTACTCTTTGAGAGCTTTCAAACAACATATGACACAAGGCTATTTTATATGATAAGTTGATGAGATGCTTTTACTGATTACAATAATATGTATAGTGCACAATTTTACAAAATTATCAAAATGGGACACTTCTGATTTGTCAGCAGTTTAAAAGCACTTATTCAGTTTTGGTCAATATGCCTTCATGTATTGTAAATTAGAGCTTCTAAGCTTTAAAACTATACCCTTTTTTGTGATGGTCATGACTGTAGTTATTAAGATTTAGATTTATTTTGTCACGTCATCTGAGCTTAAAGGGTTAAAAGTTTCTAAAATGTACTTATAGATATCTCAATTTGATTTCTGACTAGGATATTTCTATATAGATACCCGTAATGAGTATTCTGACTGGGAATAGAGATATCTTGAACCAACATTCTTAAAATTCTACCACAGATATAAAAAATTAAATTTACGGATATCACAATTATTTATACAAATTCACAATTATTTATACAAATAGTGTCTTTCTTTGCTATGCCCCACCTTAAAAATGTAAAAAAAAAACATGGAGCCGTCAGCTATTTTATTTGATAACAAGAGATAGGAACAATGTTGATGATGCACTTAAAATAATGATTTGGATCAGCACTTATTCTCAAATAAATGCACATAAAATCAGAAGTTTCCCCAACATTTGCTCAAAGGTAAATTGCACATCTACAGTGGGCATGTAAATAATTATTAGACTCACAGTATCACAAACCACCACGTGCTTAATGAATTGTGTAAGAAAGATGTCCCGTCTTCCCTTTGAAGCAGGCAGCGCATGCAGACAATATTTATTTAATTAAATTGGGCCTTTCACAGTTTTATATTCACATAAATATTAAAGTTTCTCCATCCTCAAACTTAAGACCTCTGCAAATGATAATTAAGACTTTTTTTTTATACCATTTGCGATATTAAGACTGTCTATGGCTTTAAATTTGAAAACAAGACATTTTAAGACTTAAAGGATGGTGGGATCCCAGAAAAACATGAGTATCATGTACCTCATGTATGCTTACAGTATGTGTAATACACTACAGAGAGACCAGAGCTGCACACTTAAGCAAAGTAAACAATACATTCATACTATTTATTTAATTAAATCGCAGCCATTGCGGTTTAATAATCGTATCACAATTTCAATTTCATTTTGATTAATCATTCAGCACTAGTTCTGCATGTGTGTTTGTTGTACTGCACTTGTGTGTGCATTGCATGTGTGTTTGCTGTACTGCACATGTGTGTGCACTGCATGTGTGTTTGTACCTTGCTGCAGTGTAGAAGATAAGAGTGAATGCACATATAGTCCAAACTGTGCACGTATCCACTCGTCTCCACCCTCCCAGCCTGTCCCATCCAGAAACACGTCCTCTTTGTTTTCGGTGACATGTTTAACCAGATAATCAGCGAATCGCAGATCAGCTGTGCTCAAACTCAGTATTTTGCGCAGCTCTGGGTCATGAATCTGAATACGAGCTTCATCCACCTGCACATGAGCAAATAAAAATAATCGGAGCTCAAAAGCTTTAGAAAATTTGACAAGATAATGTAGAAGACATTTGGTTGAACTGTCCCTGACCATGCATCTCTACAGAACAAGTCAGATATTATGCATAGGTCATATTTCATCCCAAAATAAACAGAAAAATAAGAAATTATACTTTGCATTAAAACAATTATGCCTTTTTCTGTTTTTTTTTTTATTTTATTTTTTATTGTGACATTATTTTCAGAGTGTCACACAGTGTTTATTATCATAAGATAAGATAACGTTAGTTCAGTCATGACAAATATCGGAACAGTTTTGAGGTTTGGTCTTGGTTTGGTAGATGTGATCTGCTTACGCTGCTGCTGCTGAGCAAGCACGAAGACATGCGATTGCTAAACACCAAGACATGCTGTGTCAAACATGTAAAACATGGTTGCTGCTGCACGATAGGCCTTTTTCACACTTTCGGATTTTGGAAATAAACTATTGTGGGTAAAATTCTATAGCAGTGAATGGGAGACCAAAGCAAATGTATTTATTTTTTTATCCAAAAGCATAAGAGATTAATTTTCTATTTATAATGCTTTCAGGCAGCTAATTTCGGTCTCTCTATTGGATACAAGCTTCATAAAGTGGCCCTTCTACTTGAATTGGAAAAGACCGAAATCTCCAATATGGTTGGTCAAGATTACACTCAATTAACATATTTCGACTAGGCAATAACATCTGACAACAATGGTGTCATAAATTGTGCTTCTGTAGCTCTGTCACAAAAAAGGGTGTTCCAGCTAATGCACATGCACTTTAAAATAAAATAAACTGACAAGTGATATCTCAGACAAAAAGGTAATGGGCTCTTTTACCTTTAAGGCAGTACTTTTTAGCCACCATTTTTAGCATCACAATTTCTCTCATTCATAAGTATACAAGTGACCCATCTCATCCTTTACAGTTTTTGACAATTTACGAGCAAGTTAGTATGCATATCTGTATTGTGAACACGCTGTTTCCGGAAAAACTAAGAAAATAGTGCTCTTCAAAATTGACAAAGTAAAGTGCCATTGAACCTACATACATGCATATATACTTTGGTTTAGTTTGGTTCTACTGTATCTATATGATAAAACAATTCACAATACAAAAAACGGAAACATTTACTTATATAACTTAGATGCTAAATATAAGTTCCTAATTGTTTGTTTTGATTTTGGGATGAAATATGAGTTGCGCATGTTCATGACAGGTTTCATATAATTTTTCACGAGTCAGTAGTGACCCATAGTGATGATTAAAGAGAATTGTTATATTGTTTAACAATTGTTTAGAAAAAATATGAGTGGCTGCACTCACGTCTACAACAGCATCACTCAGGTGTCGTTGCTGACGAAACAAGATGTTGGTCGCCCCGGCAACAAAACCTCGTACACTCACGTCTGACAGAAGGTGGTGCTGTTGAAGTGCCATGTAAGGCAGGCACAGGTAACCCTGCAAAGACAGAGGTCAAAAGGTCATATTAACCAAATCTGTATGTTTAATCATTGCGCATTAAGCATTAAAAACACTGATATAAAATCAAAACTGACCTTATTTACTTCACAATATATGTTTCTGATTTAATTTTTTTAAATGCTTGTCTAAAACTAATCTAAAATACTATTAAAATATCTTTAATACTGCTGGAGTTAAAGGCACTCCATGGAATAGCACAAAACTATGGAATAGTTTAATTCTGCTATGGAATAACACAAAAATGTTGCAACAAGTGGTGCTAAAGTCAACCGATTTTAGTAATAAACCTTCCTATCTCTGCGTGAAAAAATAAATAAAAGAAGATGCCACCTTTCAAAGATGATTTTTCTGACCTGCTCAAAAATCATAGGTGAAATAATACGCTCCATGTGTGTGTCCTCTCAACCGCTCATGGCCCAAGCAAACAAGTACCATTCACCCTCACCGGTAAAAAAAAAAAAGGTTGCTCAAATGAAATTTTAACATTTGAAGTTTCTCTGTAGTAGCCTATACTTGTTTCCAGGCATCCTAGCAACTGCCCTTTTTACCTCATGGGCTGAGGTGCCCCTCTGGCTGAAATATAGGTTATATGCCGACATTTATTCAATTACGAAATGCTTAGTAACGTACACAATTATGTGATTGTATTCTTGTGTTTTAGAATATAAAACCTCACTGTTTATACAACGGATATTAGATAATCGGGTCTACCAGACCATCCTTTGTAATCAGTCAAATATGTCTCTGTTAGCATATATGCCATTGAACATCTTCAAATAATGCCATGAAAACATGGACTGATACGTGTTTTCAAAATTACAGGTAAATATTATAGATAAAAGTGAAATTCATAATTGTTTTTCAGTTGTCTCCATGGAATGATTATACTGTAGATTTGATATATTAATAGGTTACTGATTTAATGCTATCAGACTTTGGATCTGTAAATTCAAATGAGCAATTTCTCATCCTAATTTTGTGTTTAGTTTTATATGGTATATTAAGTTATCCAGAACAGAGCAGAGCAGTTCTCTTTTTCAGTATTGTTGCTTGATTAATAGCTTATTCCCTTCAATTAAGAAGTAGGAATTGAATGTAATCTAAAGGACAGTGGCTTTTTATATAATAATTATTATATTAGTAAGTACCATATGCCCCCTTTGTTTTTTCTTGATATTTTTGATAAAGTGAAACTGGACTTTATATGCGTCAAAAGATCATATGTTGTGCATGTTTAAGCATGGATTTGACCAAATAAAATATTCGTTCTGCAAGTGAGATTTTGTTCAATACTTTTTTTTCTAATGTAGGCTATAATCATTTATGGCTTTTTTTCTCTGCGCATGAATGCAGCAAGTGATGTCGGAAGATTTAATCCGCAACCACTAATCTAGAGTCAATTATTATATTTTTTCCACTAATCTGAAGAATAAAATAGGATTTATAGACAATTGGAAGAGTTTTTGGGGTAGACCTGACCTGCTAAAGAGAGACGGACTCCATCCCTCCATCTCTCTCTCCTCTCTAGTAATTCGGCTCATATTCTTAATAATGATAGTAACTGACTAACTGGGGCACAGGTCAGGAAGCAGACAAACTGGTTAATCCGAACGTCTGCTAACTGCCTTGAGACAGGTCACATAAACTACAACACATAGAGAATGTATCACCTAGACATCTCATAGAGACTGTGTCTGTTCCCCGAACTACGAAACACAATACCCTCACTAAATAATTTAGAAAAAATTTGATTAAGGTCAAACTTGAACAAAACAAACAAATACACATCATATAAAAATAGGGCTACTAAACATTAGATCTCTTTCTACCAAAGCACTAATTGTCAATGAAATAATTACAGATCATAGATTGGATGCGCTCTGTTTGACTGAAACCTGGCTTAAACCGGATGAATATATTAGTTTAAATGAATCTACTCCCCCAGGTTATTGTTCTAAACATGAGCCTCATCTGAAGGGTCGAGGAGGAGGTGTTGCTACAATTTACAGTGAAGTTCTTGGTGTTACTCAGAGGACAGGATATAAATGTAAGTCTTTTGAACTAATAATGCTTAATGTGACACCGTCAAATATAAATAAAAAATCTCTGTCGTCTTTTACCCTTGCTACAGTGTATAGATCACCCGGGCCTTATTCTGATTTCCTTAGTGAATTTGCTAATTTTTTATCAGATCTTGTAGTTACTGTAGATAGAGCCTTAATTGTTGGTGACTTCAACATTCACATAGAAAATGAAAATGATACATTGGGATTAGCATTTATCGATATTCTCAACTCTCTTGGAGTCAGACAAAATGTAACAGGAACAACTCATCGCCATAATCATACGCTAGATTTAATTCTTTCATATGGAGTTGATGTTGATAATGTAGAAATTCTGCAGCAGAGCGATGACATCTCGGATCATTACCTCGTCTCTTGTATGCTGCAATCAACTAATGTTACTCAATCTACACCACGCTATCGTTCAGGTAGAACTATTCTTTCGACCACTAAAGATAGCTTCACTAATACTCTTCCAGATCTATCTCATACACTCAATAAACCCCAAAGCCCAGAAGAACTTGATGAAATAACAAACAATTTAAATTCAGTTTTCTCTAGCACCCTTGATATTGTCGCCCCACTTCGATTAAAGAAAATTAAAGAAATAAGCCCTGCACCATGGTACAATGATCACACTCATGCTCTCAAGAGAGCAGCTCGGAAAATGGAGCGCATGTGGGAAAAATACAAAATTAGAAGTATTTCATGGTGCATGGAAGGATAGTGTCTGTAGCTACAAACACGCACTCAAAGCTGCCAGGTCAGCATATTTTAGTAAACTCATAGAAAATAACCACAACAATAAATTTAATGGCATCTATGCCTACATCTATTTATTTGTTTCCCTGTCTCAATCTCGGGACTCCTATCCTGAGGTCACCAGAACCGGCTGGATCCAGCACCATTCCTGCTTCATGTTGGACTCCACTGCTACATGTCGCTGAATGATGATGACTAAATGCAGCCGGTGCCAGCCATATATCACTTCAGAGGATGAACTGATGCCAACTCCAACCTGCATCACCTCGGTCTATTGATGGACTACGATCTTGAAATGGAATGCATAGACTAACTACTGCCAACAAAAGCCTTCATCAGCCAATTAACAAGGACAATTGCATCTATGTGAACTTCTGCAATTAATCAAGATGGACTTCAAAGACTGTGTTCATTAATCTTACAATTCAAACACAATCGATGTTTAAACACTGACCCTTAACCCTTACTTAGTTTAATAATTTTAAACCATGATTTTAACTATACATAAGTAATATTTACATTACATTCATAATGTTAGCCAGAGGGGAACTGGCCCCCACAGTGATCTGGTTTCTCCCAAGGTTATTTTTCTCCATTAAGCCACATCTTACGGAGTTTTGTGTTCCTTGCCACAGTCGCCTACAGCTTGCTCACTGGGGTTATTAATACAATTAATATTTAATTATTTTTAAACACGATTAAGGATCGTATTTTATCTAAATTGCACAATGATGATTCATTGACTTTATAGACATTACAGTTTTATCGTCTGTTAATGCTGATCTTCTGTAAAGCTGCTTTGAAACGATGTGTGTTGTGAAAGGCGCTATACAAATAAAATTGACTCGACTTGACTTAATCGTTAAGGTGTGGATTTGGCTTTGGGAAACTGACCAGCAGTTATGTACACTTCATGTCGGAGCAGACATTGAAAGCAACAGGCGGTCGATAAATGTGTGGAGAATGTAAACAACTTACTAATTACAGGACTCCTACCCCCAACCCTGTGGCGGACCAACGACTGGCTGACGACCTGAATGTGTTTTAATGCAGATTTGAAAGGCCCAATTTCACACCACACATGCACTCGGACCTTCATTTCACACAACCATTAACACCTCCTGCTACACTACCTGCACTCAAGATCTGTGAGGACGATGTGTGCCGTGTCTTTCGGAAGCAAAGGTCAAGGAAGGCTCCAGGCCCAGATGGCATCTCACCAGCGTGCCTTCGTTCCTGTGCTAACCAACTGGCCCCCATCTTCACTCAGATCTTCAATAGATCTCTGGAGCAGTGTGAAGTCCCATGCTGCTTCAAACGCTCCGTTATTATCCCCGACCCTAAGAAACCTAAAATCACAGGACTTAATGACTACAGACCTGTCGCCCTGACATCTGTGGTCATGAAGTCATTTGAGAGACCGGTGTTGGCCCACCTGAAGGACATCACTGGACCCTTTCTGGACCCCCTTCAATTTACTTATCGAGCAAACAGGTCTGTGGATGATGCAGTCAACATGGGTTTGCATCACGTCCTGCAACATCTGGACAGACCGGGGACATATGTAAGGATCCTTTTTGTGGACTTCAGCTCGGCTTTCAACACAATCATACCAGATATACTCCGGACTAAGTTAAACCAACTCCCTGTTCCCACCTCTACCTGTCAGTGGATTACCAGCTTTCTGACGGACAGGCAGCAGCTTGTGAGGCAAGGAAAATTCACTTCCACCACCTGTACCATCAGCACTGGTGCCCCCCAGGGATGTGTGCTCTCCCCACTACTCTTCTCCCTGTACACAAATGACTGCACCACCAAGGACCCCTCTGTCAGGCTCCTGAAGTTTGCAGACGACACCACTGTCATCGGCCTCATCCGAGATGATGATGAGTCTGCATATAGAAAGGAGGTTGAACGGCTGGCTTTCTGGTGCAGTCAAAACAACCTGGAGCTGAACACACTCAAAACGGTGGAGATGATTGTGGACTTTAGGAGGAACACCCCATCATTGTCCCCCCTCACCATACTAAACAGCACTGTGGCAGCAGTGGAGTCATTCAGGTTCCTGGGCACTACCATCTCACAGGACCTGAAGTGGGAGATACACATCGACTCCATTGTGAAAAAGGCCCAGCAGAGGTTGTACTTCCTTCGCCAGCTGAGAAAGTTCAACCTGCCACCAGTGCTGCTGAAACAGTTCTACTCAGCAGTCATTGAGTCTGTCCTCTGGACTTCAATAACAGTCTGGTTTGGTGGTCGAGGAACAAGATATGGCGTATCGGAGAACTGGCGAGTAAGTGTTTTTTTTTTCATCTCTCTCACTGCCGCTCCGCATTGGCCTTTTCCCTCTCGTTTAAATTTTAGTGTTTTTTTGCGGGGTACTATACCATTTTGATTATTTCTGTTTCCCTCACCTTGTCCCCTCCCTCATCCAAGTGGACGGGGATGACCTGCCAGCAGATGGGGCTTCGGGCACGCCCTCCCCCAGGGAAAGAGAGGGGGGGGTACGTCATGCCGGGGGCTCCCCTGCCTGAGAGAACAAGGGAGGAATGTGGCAGGTCGGAGGGCGGTGCCGGGTCGTGATTCTACACACCCGGTCCCTTATCAGGCTAATCAAGCCTCCGAGAGGGATAAAGGCCGATGGCAGAGGGTGGTGTGACGAGAGAGAGTTAGTTTACGGACATGTCCGTCATGTGTGTGTTTGTGTCTTCTGTTTAAGTTTATTATTAAAATATTATTTATATTATCAAGCCGGTTCTCGCCTCCTCCTTTCCATTGAACTACGTTACACTGGTGCCGAAGCCCGGAAAGGAGGAGGGACGCCCGTCGCGGAGTCCTCGACATTGCTGTCCACCCAGGGGAGCGTCACTGCCATCCACCGGGAGGGAGTAGACCGACCGCCCGGACACAGTGAACGGCCGCCGTCTGCGATGCGAGTGGGGACTGGACTCCCCGACCGCCTGGAGCGATGGAGCTGCTGCCAGGGGTGGAGGAGAGCCCTGCCATCCCCTAGAAATGTGGAGGGGTCGAAAGAAGACTGCCGTCCGCGAGGGGAGGAGGGAAGTGTCTCCCCAACCGCCTGGAGTGGTAGGGCCACTGCCAGGGGCGGAGGAGTATCCCCACGAGTCGCCGAGAACGCGGAGGGGTGTTCTGACCGCCGGGGCTCGTGAGTCTGACTCCGGTCCGGCCAGGGAGAAGCAGCTGTTGTCCGCCTGAGAGGGTGGCAAAGTGATCGAGGACCATGCGACGGTGTATCGGAGAACCGGCGAGTAGGTTTTTTTTCCATCTCTCTATCAGCCTTTTCCCTCTCGTTTAAATTTTACAGTGTTTTTTTTTGGGGGGGGGGGGGTACTACACTGTTACAGGAAGTACCCCCCCATTTGAATTATTTCTGTTTCCCTCCCCTTGTCCCCTCCCTCGTCCAGGTAGATGGGGATGACCTGCCCCCAGGGAAAGGGGGGGGGTAAGTCAGGCCGGGGGCTCCCCAGCCTGAGAAACAAGGGAGGAATGTGGCAGTCCCAGTTTTGGTTCTGCAGGCAAATCAATAATTGGGGTGCCCCAATTTCAGGAGTGGGCATGGACATGGGGAGGGTGGCGGCTTTTGAGGAAGTGTAATTTAGAAGACTTTGTAACAGATTTGTTTGTTGGAAAATGGGGCAACTATTTGGAGTTTTTGGAGGTCTCTCGGGGAGGGACAGTTGGAGAGAGAGGTAGAGGTATAAATCCATAAAGACCTGAAAAATATTTTCGCCCCTCGTTTGTTTCTTCAGAGGAAAACTGTAAGCAGCTCTTCTTTAGTACTCATGTCCTCAAATACCATTCAAATAAAAATTTTCCCCAACATGAATACAAAGCATTAAAAGGCCCCAGGTGAAAATCAAAATACTCTGTGGAGAGAAAACATAGAGAGAAAAGACACTGGCTGGTGTGGCCTGCTCCCATACTAGACATACAAGATACCCCCCCAGGGATGTGGGGTAATATACGATTGTTTTTTGAGGCTTTGGGGGAGGCTACGTGCAGACTGAGTGCACCTGCTTTTTCGCACGCAGCAGCTTGCTTGCAACTGCATCGGCAGTTCACGTAACACAGTGCAGCTAGTTGTGGCGTTTTGTATCGGGACCCCTAGTGTCAATACATCGACACAACATCGAGTGAATGTCTTGGTTACTATCGTAACCTCTGTTCTCTGATGGAGGAAACAAGACATTGTGTCCCTCTTGCCACAAAGCTGTACTACCCGCTGAAATGTCTGGGACCCTGTCTCGGCTCCTCAGCACAAAACCTGAATGAGTGGTTGCGAGCCAGCTCCTTTTACACCCGTATGTCCTGTGGAGTGGCATGCAAATTCCACTCGCCAATTCCCATTGGCCTTTTCCCAAAGATCAGAGGTGTTTAGGTCTCCCAAGAGCGACTCCTAGTGACACTACATCGACACAACTTCTCGTTCCCTCCATCGGGGAACAGAGGTTATGACAGTAACTAAGACGTTATTCATTATCACTACATAATCCACCAACAAGCGCTATCTGGAAAATGTTTAAATATGAAACATGTAATGGGCATTGCAATGAAGGTGGTGTGCTCTATTTGGGCAAGAAGCTTGCAGTGAAGGCACTTGGAAGAGACGGGCGCAGACCATACAGACTCTGCACACAGATGTGCGATGGCTCAGCCAAGGTACATTTTTGGTGAGGTTCAGAGTGCTTTTGCCTGAAATCAAAGAGTTCCTGAAGTCCTCCAAACACACTGAATATGCTCAATTAGCATGTGATCAGTGGCTTCTGGATTTGGCATTCCTCACAGACCTGACTCAACTACTGAATGAACTAAATGTTGAGTTGCAGGGACAAAACAAAAATGTTACTGACATGATTAAAAGCGTTAACACTTTCAAATAAAACAACAGCTGCTCTCAACTAAGCTTTGACTTCAAGATCTGCTGCACTTTAATCATTTACTCTTAGAGCTTGGGCATCAGGGAAAAGGTTGACAGTGCATGTTATGCGGATAAAGTTAAAAACCTCTCATCCAAGTTAAGCAGGTTTCAAAGACTTCTCAGTACTCGAGCCTGTTGCCTCATAAATGTGCTTCTCATTTTGCCCAGAATTAGACATAGATGAAATTGCCTGCAAAGTAGGAACACTCTTTAATTTGGATGCAACAGCCTTGGAGAGTGAAATTCTCAAACTGCAAAATGACCTTGGGATGAAGGCCAGAGCATCATCTGTGAACAAGAGGGAGTTCTGGGAGCTTCAGTTGAGGAGCAGTAGTCTAATATAAGAAGATGTGCCTTTTACCTGTCTGCATTATTTGGATCAATCTACACTATTTATACGAGTAAGTATTTTCTAACATGAAAATAATTAAGTCTAAGTACAGCTCTACTATGACCGATGAACACCTTGTGGACTGCATGAGACTTGCATTCAGCTGTTACTGCCCTGATTATGAAAAGCTAGCTGCCTCTTCTCAGTGCCAGTGCTCACATTATTGTAAGTCTTCCATTTAAGATGAGGAAAATTATATGTTGACAGTATGTTGCTTCCCTGTATTGATGTAAATTAATTTTCATAATTTTTCCAGTATCAAAGTTCCAAACTGACATAGATACTAGTTAGATCGGTATTTGGTAGATCGTACTAAGCAGCTCATGATTTCCAGCCATGGGGTTGATGGGGTTTAACAAAGTTTAATTACGGTTCATCCAGCGCTTTATCTCTAAAAGTAAAAAGAAAAAAATTGCTCTAAAAGTGAGAAAAACGCGCTTTTAATTACTGTGGGAACAATACTAGTGCTCTGTCCCTTTGTGAGTGCGCATGCATGCCAAACACGCTTCATGGAGAGACGAGAGATGCACAGAGAGATGGATTTACAGTCCAGTTGAAAGAAACTATTGACTATTGAGTGGATTCCTAATTTTCAACAACATTTTAAAACAAAAAATTGTGTGAATTTCCTGCACTGTGAACATGGAATGTGTGGGAATAATTGAAATGTTGCATAATATGAGCAATCCGCTCATGATGTGGGATTTTTACCCTGTAATTTTCAACCCATTGGAAATTGATGGTGCTCGGTGCTAGTTCTAGGAGAGCACATTCACTGCTCTTACTCGCCTGTCTCCATGCGATCATGCAATTGTGCCTCAGCACGCACAATATGTAATGCGCATGCTTAATTTAATCTCACTCTCTTGTCTCTGCACAATCAATATATAATGCGCTGACTCATCTCTGCATGCTTGATTAGAAGACTGTGTTCACGCTGTGTAATGTTTGTGCTCTCTGCCTTGTGACAATTTTAGCAACTGGACTGAATCACTCTTACACTGGCACCGGGCCATCGGGCAATCCTTACTGAATTGTTGAGCACTGCTTTCGCTCAGATTTCATTTGCAATCCAATAATCCACACAACTGAAGCTGTAAAATGGTTTTGCTATAAGTATGGTGCATATGCACACCTTTGTAAAGATAGCAAGTGGTAGTCCATACTGGTCCTCCTGCAGTCCAGACACCAGGCCCTGCATCAGTGTGCCCTGTCCTGTCGCCGACTGTGGCTGGACTGTGATCGGCAGCCCTGAATCTGCATCAAATGTCTCTGAATGGTCTGAATTCGCTTTCCTCGCACTGCTTTCTGGCTCATCCAACATTTGAGGCTCCAGCGTCTCCCATTCACTCTCTGAGGACTCCGGGGAGCTACGATTTGGGGGCTGAAGGTAGTGTGCATCTTGATTAGTGTTAATGGGCTCTGATTGCTCTGTTTGGTCGCTAATGTCATACTTGCACTCAAACTCTTTGAGTGTGTCAGTGATATCAGTTACAGAAATGGAGAGCGATTCTTCATCTGCAGAGTTGATTTCTGGTGGACTGAAGTCCTCTGATACACTCTTCCTGGTTTGATAGTGAGAAGAATCAGCCAGCCCGTGCTCTATCATACCTGAAAACAAAGAATTAAGGTTAAGCGGAGTTAAAAAATTAAGGTAAGGTAAGACAGAAGCTCTTAATCGCTGAGAATATATGAATTAGCTATTCCATTAGTTTTATATTCTTTGAAGTAATTACTTATCAACCAAGTAGTATCACACAGCTAGACATTTGACTATCGCCATAAAGTGAGGTCTACTTTGCAGCATATTCTGGCCAAGAATTTCTCTTTAACTTGTTTTTTTTTACATGCCGTTTAGGGATGACTAATTTTGAAATAGTTGATACCACAATCGAATTAAATAAATAAATATTGTAAATAAAAAATGCCGCAACAGTCCAACTTACAGAAAACACTGAAGATATGAATTAAAAGATCTGAGCTGAAGGGGCAGTAGCAGTGTTTGGGAAACCTGTTCTGAAACAATAATTATTTTTGCAATCTCATTTGGTGACACTGAAATGGCAAGCGTCACCTTTATAGGTTAAACTACTTTTATCATATTCCCCACTTAATGTGCAGAAACAACTATAAATAAACCACTCAAGGGTTGATTGTTCCGAAAAGTTTAACACTGTGGCTCTGTGGTGCTATCAAAGCATTGTCCGACCAATGCTAGATGAGGGAAGAATTTGACCTGTTTGAAAACAGTAAATATCTTTGCAATTATGTTTGGTGACAATAGTGTTGCATAACCACTTAACCTTTAAATAAATAGTTCACCCAAAATATTTACGTGTGAGTTTGAGATGGCATAAGGCTGAGTCAATGATGAGAGAATTATCATTTTGGGTCTACTATTCCTTTAAAGTTATGTGTAGAAGGTGTAACCAACAACCAAAAAAGAGAGCAATTAAAATTTTGCTGTGAACTGCATATTGGCAGTTTCATGTGCAGAGGAAGTGTGTTTTTCTGTAGGGTTGTGAAAATGTATTGATGCATTGCGATGCATCGAGCTTTCAAAAAAATTATAATTATGCATCGATTATGGAATTTAAGAATCGAAAATGATTACTATATTAATGCCCAATGTGACCATGTCATAATACACTAACCTTCTCGGAACATACACAGAGCATGCAAGAGGAAAAGAAAGCGCACTTTGAATCTGGGTGGGTGGGTGGGTCAATCGGATGGATGGATGGAGCCAATTTTGGATTTCTGTGTCATTGTTCAAAACTGTTTGCATCCATTTGACCAAAGCAAGTTCACTGTTGTTGCCTTCTTTCCGATTACAATATATTATGACAGCCTAATATTGCTTTTGTATCTGCCTAAAATGAGTTATATCACCATAAAACTGTTAAAACACAAATAGAACTTAGCTTAAATAAGATTTCACAAGCATTGGCTGTGAACAAAACACTCATTCGTTCATTCATTCACTTTATAGTTAGTGAATGCTACAGGAAATAGGGAGCGACTGTTCTGAAGGGAACAAATTGATTACAGTCACCTGTGATTGGTCAATGACCAATTGACCAATCACTTAAATTATAAAAAAATTC